>NW_006922179.1:826666-834750 GCF_000298275.1 Orycteropus afer afer
AGATCCCAGTCACTACTTGCCAAATAGGAGGTGGAGCAATGTTTTGTATAGTATGTTATGCCAATTGAGCTTGATGTCTCCTGCAACTATGGTCCTGAGCCCACAGATTCAACTACTTGCTCCCTCTGGGTAGCTGACTGTAGCCAAGAAGTGACTACATCCTTGTCCCTTGTCTGCTCGACTATACCCCTGTGAATTCTTACAGAACATACAAATACACTTGTAAAACCATTGTCTGCCAACCTTCTCAGGTCTTTTTGTAAGACGGACATTATGAGGGGTCTGACTATGCTGCTATCTTTCATTGCCTCTCCTAGACTTTGCTAATTTCTTTGCACCATATCTTCTTTTTCTTCCAAGATGGTTTAGTATCAAGAAAAACACCTAGCACTATTTGATAAAATAGGAGGTGAAAGACTCCCTTTGAGTCTTCACTCTTCCCACCTCTTCAACACTGCTTAATGTTCACCATGACTCTGTATCTATCATGGCACTTACAACACTGGTTGAAATTGTTGGGAAATCTGTCTCCAAGGGATGGGCTCTTTGTCTTGGCATTACTAATGCTTAGCACACGGTGTTCTGTAGTTAGTAATCTTTATTGACCTGACTAAATGTTGTCTGGTTCAAACCCACCAGCCACTCCTTGGAAGAAAGATTAGACAATCTACGTCTATAGTTACATTGCCTCAGAAACCCAAGGAGCTGTCGCTGTGAGTCAGATCTGACTTGATGGCAGTGGGTTTTGTTTTTAAATGTTGTCCATATGCTCAAGAAATATTACTAAGAAAACACTCTCCAAGAGAAGATTATGAACCTTTAGTAAATGCTTAGGACAGGAGGCATACATGTCATTTAAGCTATAAGGGTAACTATGGCCTGTGTTAATAAATAGATAAAATAAAAATGTAGCGACGTCACTGTACTGATATGAATACATCAAGAGTACTGTGTCTATTTCTCATTAATGCATTTTAGATGGTCATGAGTACATGTCACAGGAGAAAGCTGAGAAAGCTAGAAAAGTCTGGAGAAGGCTCTGTGGAGCATCATATTTGATTTTAAGTTTCTTATGAAGTAAGATTATATTTGCTCTTTGTAGCTCCAGAAGAAAACGTTAAATGACAAGCTATAGTTAGATAGAGGCACATTTGGCTGTACATAAGAAAGAATTATTCTCAATGTTCTTAGTGTTTCAAATTAAAATAAATACAAAATTCCATCTAGTGTTATCATTTTATAAATGTAACATTGTTTTAACAGTAAAGAAGTAGAACAAACATAATCTCATAATAGCAGATATTACCTTGATATTAGTAAATTTAACTTTAAGAAACTCAGGACATCATCTCTACTTTCTCAATCTTTTATGGGCCAAATAAAATATCATAGATTGGCCCTGGTCTTAAGACTGTATTTGGGAGTTATTGGTCTTGATTATGTTCTTTCTTTCCCTCTCTGGGCCTAAAATTCCATGGATTTAATATTAAGGTCAGGAACAACTGCTATTGATCATTTTAAATAAAAAAAAGTAAATAAAAAAAGTTAGAGTATCAAAGTGTTTTGAGTCCTTTATGACTGGTTAAACAAAATATTCATCCTCCACAACATTTAATTGTAAGAAAAAGAGTTTTTCAAAAATTACTCTTGTCTTCCAAAATGCATTTGGATATTTCTTCTCTTTACATTACATTCTATTTAGGTATTAATGCAAATTGAGTTGTGAAATGGAATTTTCTGCTTCCTCATTTTCTCTTCATTCTTTATATAGGTAAACTAATTGCAAATATCATGAACTGAAATTATTTTACATAATGTATATGAGAATGAAAAAACTCCAGATAAATGGTTTCAAATTCTAAGATCTGAAGAATGTAGTCAGTATTTTCCAAATGCCCTAAAGTCTTTACTGGCTTAAGAAATAAGTGAGAAGCTACAAAGGGAGTTAATGTCTTCTTCCACTGAAAAGTGGTCACCTTTATATCCAACTGTAACTAAAAGAAAATGTATTTAATTTATTATTTCAATTTACAGAAGTGCATTCACAGTACAGACCTCAGTGTAGCACGGAGTGTATATTTCATTTCAGCTCAGAAAGACTAAACTGAATCAATATTTGAAGGACCTGGCACTGGATGAAGGTCGACAGACTCCAGATCATTCAGACCTCCTAGCATATGTGAATGTGTATGTAGATACATGAGTACATGTGCCTTCTTTATTACCCTGCATATTTAAAAATGATACATCTTGGTGTGTTATTATCTGTGTGCATGAGAGTGGCTATGAAATCAGATGTATAATCAATCTTTGTCCTCTTCTTCATCATCACACATGCCTCCTGCCTGATGGTTGAAGCAGAATCATTTATTTCAGGGCCTCACTCTTTACCTTCTGGATTGAACAATTCTTACACTCAAAACAATTCTAGAGCGCACGTGAAATAGGTTTGTTGGATCATTGTAATTAAGGTTTTATATTTCTTCAAAAAAGTCCTTTTGAAGTGTCCCTGAGCATGCCACCTTTTTAAAGTTCTCATAAAGTTCCTAGGAATTTAAATAGTATAGATCAATCACTACCCTCATCTAACAATCCCTAAATCCCTAGTTTCTGTTATGCACTGGGTCTAATCTTGTTTCCATGTGAAAAGTAATATGTAAAATCTCTCCTGGTCATCACAAAAGTACAAAGACTTCAGCAGAAAAAGATAATCAGTGTTATAGAGGATCATCTAAAGCAACCACTGATATGAACTTCCTTGCTAAGTTAAACAAAAAGACATAGCACAAAATGAGTCTTCCATAAAGAGAGACAATCTGAAATTTTAATTTGAGATTATTGAGATCAGTTCTCTACCATCTTGTTCTGCTTCTGTAATTTTTTCCCTCTCTCAATTCTTCACAAAGTCTACCATATTGTGAGAAGTTTCCCTTCTCTCTTAAAATCTGAGTTATACCATTGCACTCAGAAGGACAATGAAAAAGACCTAATTGGAGTTCAGGGACAAGAGCAAAGTGGTATTATACAAAAATTAATGAAAGCCATGCAGTAATACAGAGAAGCTTTCCACGACACTTTCATGGTTTGGACTGGAGCTCTGCAACAGTCACAGAATAAGATTTTCCAAAATGAAATCATCTCCAACTGAAGGGTGTATATACTTACTTTGATGTATATCTTAAAATTCATTACTTTCTGATGTTTCTTGAGGTGTAGTCAAGATGTTGTTTGAAATGCCGACCAAAATAATGTGCTAGATTCTTGCTAAAAAACTCCTAAACTCAATAATATCTAGAATGGAATTTTACTTCAAAGTCCTTTCTAGGCACTCATTTGAAATGAAATAATATTTTAATCAATATTCAAAAATATAATTTTAATTTGATATTTCCTTTTTGAAAGTACTTTGGTATCTAAAAACCTTTGTTAATCTATGTCATATTTTCTATAGTTTAGGAATTTTCTAAGATTTGGGGTACAATTTCTTAGAGCAGTTTCTAAACCATGTTTTCAAATAAGGTATTCTGGGATTTTTTTTTTTTTTATCCTTAACCCCTTCCCTACTTTAACATTCTGGATCCTAAAGAGTCCCTTTTGATCAATGAGCCTGAGACTATAAAAACAAATGGAATATCATTTTGGCAGAGGTAGAAGGGAATGAATACTGATGAAGAAAACAAAAAAACATTCACTTATCAGCAGAGAATATGAAGAATGAATTAGGGCACTACCTGGAGAAGATTCCAGAAAGCTATCCATATGTGATCAGTGGAAGCACATTTGTGGAATTCTAGAGCTATTTTTGTTCTAGGTAGCAGATTAAGCCTCTTTTTGGCAGAGTTTCATGTGCAAATTGCACATGAAAATTAAAATCCCAAAGGTGTTGTTGTTGTTGTTGTTATGTGCTGTGAAGTCAGACACAACTCATAGCAACCCCCCCTTGGGTTTCTGAGGTGGTATCACTAAGGAAGTAGATTGCCCAACCTTCCTTCCGGGGAGTGACTGGGGGGTTTGAACCACCAGCCTTCTGGTTAGCAGTCAAGTGCCTTAAGCATCCCTATTTCCTTTATCTCCAGATTATAGTGCAATGTGTTTAGAAATAATAAAAAAATACAACTATTCTGATTTAACTGACGTCTAACTAATCTCTTTCCCTAAACTTATCTCTTTATTATTGGGAATACATGAAATGGTCTATATATATATTTTTTTCTTTTACCTTTAAAATAATTACCATTGGCTGTTAATGTTTTAGAGCTGTGAATTTATTTGAAAAGCCCAACCAAAGGTTTAGATTCTGCACTATGTAAATAGTCTCACACACACACACACACACACACACACAGAGTTTTGGAAACAATGTTATGAGTTTTACTAAATAATGGAAGTTCATCCAGAATGATTAAGAAGCACTAGATTAGAGCAAGAAAAATTGTAATTTATATGGAAGTTTACTATGATTGAAAGAGGTTTTGTTGGTGCTTTGGAAGTAAAAACAAAACAAGACAAAAAGCTGACAAGGCACTCAATCCTCATTGTTATATTTAGAAATGACACAGCTTACTGGCCTGGAATGAATATTCTGGATTTTTGGAATTACATCAACTTCAATTTTAAAGTGAAACTTCTTTATTGTTATCCTTTGCTGCATTTATCTGTGAAGTAGAATAATTATCAGTATGCATTCCTAATGGAATCCAACTTAATTTCTATTAGTGACAGGATGTGCAATATTATATGTAAACAAAAAAGACTACCTAATTAAAAGATTTCTGAAAGAGATTTCAAACTCTTAAGTGTTGGTGCTCATAATAAATAATATGTCTCAATTGAGCCAGGCTTCATGATTGCCAAGTTTCTGTCATTTAGTAGGTTGTGCCAACATTTATATTCAAGTATTTACATTCAAAGAACTTTGCAGAAAAGGACACTTTTTGAATGAATAAGTCATATTGCTACCCACTTATGAAATAAACTATTGCTCTACCCCAGTTATCACTGGACGCTAGGTCATTAAATATTAACTGAGTGCTTGCTATGTGTTAGGCATTGAGGCACAATACCCAGGCTACGTCTTAAGAGAGTGCTGTAATTAGAGGGTCAATTAGAATTGAATGTGATTAATGTTTCAAGATAAAATACAAGGTAATATGGGACAAAATACACTCCCTTGTCTAGGTTTTGAGGTTAAGGAAGACATGTTGGTTCTGTTGTTCTCTAAATTTAGGCATACCGATGAGTAACACATAGTATGAACAAAGCACAGATATTTGGAGAAATGATGATGAGAGTGGAAAAGTTGTCTGGGCCTTAAGAGGAAGACATAACAAGTCCAGAGTCAAGTGAGCTAAGGATTTTGATCCCAAAGACAATGTGAAACTGGTACTAAGTTTTAAGCAAAAGGATGACATGACCGGTTTTACTGTTTAGAAACTTTACCATGGATGCAGTAGAAAATAGAAAGCTGATGACACTGTAAACTTGCAGTTGTAGGATAAAGATTATTTGAGTTAAGGTATCTGACAAGTGTAGAGTGTTAAAGAGGATTAATCTAAGAGTTTAAATATTTTAGAAGGAGAGAAAAGAGTGCAAAATGAGGCAATTATATTTCTCCTCAGTTGTTATGAAAAGCAAGTCTTAATCATTATGAGTACTATTTTGTTCTTGTGTTCATGTGTAATGCCCAGATTGGATACAAGAGTCAGAGATCAATAAAAGAGGGCAGAGAATCCTAAGCATATATTTTTTTAATAGATCAGCTGAGGTTCTCCCTAAGATATTATGGAAATCAGCATATATGTAGCTTTTATTTACTGTTCCAAATATTAGATCAGTGTCTTTAAGAATTGACCAGCTAAGCATTAGCCATTGAGACAATCAATAAGCTTAGTGTAAGAAAGTGGATTCAAGTGGGTTGAAATCTCCCTGCTCCATTGTGTGCCAGTGAACAGCACCATGGTGGTTAGGGAGTTGTCCACCAGAGTAATGTCCAACAGGGTATAGCCACTAGTATATTTCTGTAGTCTCCACCATAATTTAGTGTGCAGAAGTAATGTATATTTCTCCACCATGTTTAATACACAGAGACAATGTATACTATATTTACATCACACAAAGATTCTGATTGTCAAGTTTTCAACCAGTTAGTGAAATGAATGAAATGAAGAACTGACTTCTGCACCCAGTTTTGGTCTTATGCTGTAAGCGTATAAGTTGGTAAGCTAAGAAATTTGTCAAAGACCTGCTAATTATTTTGCAGTTTTAAAATGGTAGTAGTAGCAACAGATCTGTATAACTTCAGGGGAGATAATGAGAATCAAGATTAGCAGTCTAAGGCTGATTCCTATGAGGTGTACATTAGACATAACTCCACTCTCCAATTTTTTTTTTTTTTTTTTTTGACCAATTCTGACAACAGCTGTCCTCCCCATGGCACTCTACTACTCTGATGAGTTTGACAATCCATTGAAACAGCGACACAGAAATCATAGACCATACTTATAGTTAAGTAGTTTATCAAGTACAGGGTACACCTTGGGATCAGAATCAACATGCTATAACTCTGGGTGAGTATCAGGATCAGGATCAGGAAGCATATAGGCAAAGTCTAGAAGCCTTCCCTGAATAGGAATCCACATCCTTTTCTTTATCAGTATAGGAAATCTCTCTCAGCTCTTCTCAGTCCTGCCAACAAGCAGACCCTTCATCCTGCCCCCTCTCAATTGTGCAGTTCTCCACTTACCACCCTGTGACAACTTCCTCTTGGCCCCCTTGATATGGGTCTCCTCTCAGCCTCTTAAGGACAGGTTTCTTCTTAGATTCCTCAGGGCAGGCCTCCTCTCAGCCCTGTGAGGACAAGCTTCCTCTCAGCCCTCTTAAGATAGGCCGCTTCTTGGCCCTTTGAGGATGGGCCTCTCTGCTTTGGCTTCCCTCCCTTTGGCCTCCCTGCCATCACCACCGACTCTTCTGCAAGGTCTCTTCCAGGGTCCTATCATCACCAACTCTGTAACAGGGCACCTTCTGGGTCTATCACTGTTGGCTTTGCCACAAGATCCCTTCCAAATCTCTTGTTACCTTCAGCATTATAACCCTTGACTTATCCTATAGCTCCTTTAGTAAATTCCTGTCCTCCTCTCCCTTTCTGCTACTTTTCTCTTCTTGCCTTTTCTCCTTTCTGCTTCTTTCTTCTTTCTTTCTGTCTGCAAACTTCTATGGGTTTGGCTCCATATATAAGCAATTCCTGGTCAATTTCAAGGCATGTCTCTCTCACCAGGGCCATAAACTGACCAATCCCTTGTTGGTAGGCCACAGACACTTAATTTGCATGGTAAGCTATAACCACTGTATTTGCTTAAGTGTATTGTCCGATCCCTGCAAGAAATGCAAAATAGACCAATTACAGGGCAGGCTGCAGCCCAGGGCTAGACAAAAATTATCAAGCCATAAATTGTTTGCTGTTTACTCAGGAAACATCAATCAACCTGGACAAAAAACAAATATTCTGGGGCAGAAAACTAGGACGGAGGTAATTCCTTAAGGTTTAGGGGAAAAAAATCTCTTCAGCTATTTTTCCAAGAATCAAGGCAAATAGCCACATAATGGAACTCATTTCACCACAGCAGCTGTCTAGCAACTTTAATTCATTGGTTACCATGTACAGTACACCATATCCTGCTACTACTGCAAAGAACTATTTACAATACACAAAAATGAAACACATTGCCATAGAGTGGGAGCCGACTGATAGCGACCCCTTCTTGGGTTTCCGAGGTGGTATCACTCCAGAAGTAGACTGCCCAACCTTCCTTCCGAGGAGTGGCTAGTGGGTTTGAATCACCGGCCTTCTGGTTTGCAGTCAAATGCTTTAGGCACTACACCACCAGAGCTCCTTAATCAGGTAAAAATTCTTTGACCATTTGAGGGAATGATCATTAAGGGAAGTGATCTAACAAGTTTAAATTTATTTTCAATGGAATTAGTTGAATTAGTGTCTAAATAATATTTTAAAGTGTTCTTTATTTACCTAAATCATCAAATATACATTGTTAAAATGGACTTATCTATCTCTGTTTTTATAACTTGTG
>NW_006922179.1:834850-841687 GCF_000298275.1 Orycteropus afer afer
GTAGCATAGGGGTTAGATCTTGGAACCCAAAATATGACAAGCTGGTTTAGAATTTCAGTTCTAAATCTTACCAGCTGTTTCATCTCAAGTGATTTGCTGCAATCCTCTGTGTCTCAGTTTCTTCAACTATAAATGAAATAAGCAAACAAACAAACCCACAGCCACTGAGCTGATTCCAACCCACAGTGACTCTATAGGACACAGTAGATGTGCCCGGTGGGGTTTCCAAGGCAGTAATCTTTACAGAGCAGAGTTGGTCATTGTCACACAGAGCAGGTGAGGGTTTGAATCACCGACATTTGGCTTAGCAGCCCAATGCTTTAACCACAGTGCCACCAGAGCGCCTTCATCAACAAACAGGTGATAATAATGGTACTTATTCCTAGAAATGTTGTGAGGTATAAATGATGTAATTCAAACTTTAATGTAGTAAGCACTCAAAAAGTGTTAGCTCTCATTCTTAATATTGTTATTTTGTTAACTGTGGATTATTGAAATGTAGAAAATACAAATAAGCAACAAGTAGAATAAATTTTCAATACAAAAACTCACTGCTATTAAAATTCTGGTGTTACACCTGCCAGAAGTTTGTTTTCTCTGTGTGTATGTGTCTATGCAAACTTACATAAGCAAAAAGAGATCATACTGGCCATCTCTTATAGCTATTTATTTCATTCAATAATATATTATCCTTATTTTACCATGTTATTAGGTGTATTTGTATAATTTATTATTTTTAAATTTAAAATAATTACCTATGTGAACTCTGGTAGCATAGTGCCTAAGGCATTTGACTGCTAATCAGAAGACTGGTGGTTCAAACCCATCAGCCACTCCTCAGAAGGAAGATCAGACAATCTACTTCTGTAGTGATATTGCCTCAGAAACGCAGGGAAGGGCTGCTATGAGTCAGATACAACTTGAAGGCAGTGAGTTTGGCTTTTGGTTTTCTATAATTGAATATCTGGTTTGTTCTCATATTTCTGATATTATATATAGCATTGTGATGAACATCTGGGCCACTAAATGTTTGTGCATATCTTTAGTCATATCTATAATTATATCTGCAAATAAATGGTTGGCCATGGAATCTCGAGTTAAAGGGTGATGTATTTCAGGCCTTTGCCTCTGGACATATATGATATAAATTGCACTAGCAATGAACAAAAATTTATTTTCTTTCCTCTGCAATTTTAAATGTAGGTAACTTTCAATTTTTACACTCTATTAGTGTGATATTTCGTAGTACTTTGAATAAGTCTATTGACATATATCTTGCTTTCATTTTGAAGTGTTTGAAGCTTCTATTTTAAATATTTTTGCATTTCTGGCATAATAATGTGTCAATTCTTCTGTCGCCTTCCTTATTTATTGTCCAGCTCTCACATGCACGTGAGGTGATTAAACATTCCATGTTCCTTCTAAAATCTATTTACAGCATGATGTTTTCATATTTTCAAATAACTTTTTGTGAAGTATTTTGACTGCTTAACCAGACGGCTGGCGGTTCAAACTCACCAGCCACACTCCTCGGAAGGAAGATGGGGCAATCTACTTCCGTAGGGATACTACCTCGGAAACCCAAGGAGGGGTCGCTATGAGTCGGGTCCGACTCGATGGCACATAACAACAACAATAACAACATATAAAAAATAGAAAGTAATTTTATAAAACTGCATTTGCATTATCTTAGTGAGTTATTTTAACAAGTGAAAAGTTAAGGTAATGTGAGTTCTTGAGGAGAGAGCTGGAAAATTTCTAAGTTTCTATGATTTCATTTAGTTTCTCATAACACAATTCATGTACTACCAGTGGAAATATTCATTTTTTTCTCAAAAAGATATTATTTTATGTCAAATAATATATATAACAATAATCTAAATACTTGGCATACTGGCATATATTGAAAAATATGGCCGTACTTTTTACTGTTTTGTTTCTGTTATTCCAAGTATTTTACATGACTTGATATTGTTATGGCCAACTGACTAGAATAGATCTGTATTTGTACCCCTTCCAAAGAAACAGTCCAACAGAATGTAGAAATCATTGAACATTATCATTAAAATCATATGCAAGTAAAATTATGCTGATGATCATATGCAAGTAAAATGGTTGCAGCAGTTCACTGACAGGGAACTGCCAGAAGTTCACTCCAGATTCAGAAGAGGACGTGGAACGAGAGATATCATTGCTGATGTCAGAAAGATATTGGCTGACAGCAAAGAATACCAGAAAGACACTTATCTGTGTTTTATCAATGATGCAAAGGCATTTGCCTGTGTAGACCATAACAAATTG
This sequence comes from Orycteropus afer afer, assembly GCF_000298275.1. Classification (NCBI taxonomy): domain Eukaryota; kingdom Metazoa; phylum Chordata; class Mammalia; order Tubulidentata; family Orycteropodidae; genus Orycteropus; species Orycteropus afer. The sequence goes on from NW_006922179.1 coordinate 837,152, forward strand.
TATATAACATTGTGAAGAACAGGAATTCCAGAACTCTTAATTATGCTCATGAGAACCTGTACATAGACCAAAAGGCAGTTGATTGAACAGAACAAGGGATTACTGCACGATTTAGAATTAGGAAAGGTGGTGTCAAGGCTGTATCATTTCACCATATTCATTCAATCTTTATGCTGAGCAAATAATCTGAGAAATTGAACTACATGAAGAAGAACTTGGCATCAGGATTGGAGGAAAACTCCTTAACAACCTGTGATATCCAGATGAAACAAACCTTGCTTGCTGAAAGTGAAGAAGATTTGAAGCACTAATGACTATTAAAGACTACATTCTGCAGTATGGATTACACCTCAGCATTACAAAAGAAAAAAAAAATCCCCATCACTGGACCAATAAGCAACATCCCAATAAGTGGAGAAAAATTTGAAGTTGTCAGGGATTTCATTTTATTTGGATCCACAATCAATGTCCATGGGAGCAGCGGTCAAGAAATCAGATGTATTGCACTGGACAAATGTGCTGCGAAAGAATTCTTTAAAGAGCTAAAGAAAAAGATATCACACTTTAAAGTGTGCTTGACCTATGCCATGGAATGTTTAATCACCTCACGTGCATGTGAGAGCTGGACAATAAATAAGGAAGGTGACAGAAGAATTGACACATTTGAATTGTGGTTTTGGCAAAGAATATTGAATACCATGGACTGCTGTAAGAATGAACAAATCTGTCTTGGAGGATGTACAACTGGAATGCTCCTAAGAAGTGAGGATGATAAGACTTCACCTCTCATACTTTGGACATGTTTTTAGGAAGGATCAGTCCCTGAGGAAGAACATTATGCTTGATAAGTAGATGGTGAACAAAAAAGAGGAAGATCATCAATGAGATGGATTGACAACAGTGGCTACAACAGTGGTCTCAAATAGGAATAATTGTGAGGGTGATTCACGCTTGGGCAGTGTTTCTTTCTGTTGTCTATGAGGTCACTTTGACTTGAAACTGAATCGATCCCATCTAACAAGAATATTGTTCTGTGACTCTTCTAATGAGAAAGGGTGAAATGTGAAGTTAGAATTAGCAGTGATCATGAATTAATTATTATGCACAGAATTGTACAGAATGACCTAAAATATAGTATTAGTCAATAATTTATGGAAAGAAGATGAGAAAATACAAATTTAAATTCTTGAAAATTGTCCATAATTTTTCTTAAGTCAAATGATTTGGATTTCTAACCACTCATATAAAAGTTTTTTCTTCTGTAGTAAATGTCAACAAAAAGGAGAAAAAAGTTTAATAAAAATCTGGAGCTATAAGCCTATTGTATTTTAACATCATTAAATTATACACTAACAGTAATTAATACATTAGTTGATACTAGTAAGATTGTTCTTTCCATGTTACTTTCTGATTATCTATATCTATATGGAGGACCTCTGGTGACAAAATATCTATATAATGAATAAATAATTACATACATATAAATGAAATCTTTGGATAAAATTGTTATTTAGGTCTCTTATTGGCTCTCACTATGTACTCAGTCTGTCCCTTTTGAACACTGTTTTTCAGTATTTTATTTATTGTTGTTGTTACATGCCATGGAATCAGACCTGACTCATAGCAACCCCTCCTTGGGTTTCCGAGGCAGTATCACTATGGAAGTAGATTGCCCAACCTTTCTTCTGGGGAGTGGCTGGTGAGTTTGAACCACCAGTCTTCTGGTTAGCAGTCAAGTGCCTTAGGTACTACACTACCAGAGCTTCCAGTATTTTATTTCACAGTGTCTAAAAAAATTGTTTAAATGCTGTGATTTCATATAACTCATTTTGATGTTTAGCCTCATCTTCTTTCATAGCACTTTTAAATTATGATGAAATAAAAATAATGTTTGAGGGAGAGAATAGAGAATATCTTTATGTAATATAATGTGTATATATATATATATATATATATGCACATGAGAATATATATACACACACACACACACACACGCACAAACACACACACACACACACACATATATATATACCCACACATATATATAAATATATGTATATTATATATATGTGCATGTTATTAACAGCATATATTATATGCAATTCCAAATATGTGTATGTGTTCCCTTAGATTTTAACCAGGGAAGTCTATAAATTTTAAAGTGATAAAATATGAACAAAAATGACATACTTGGAATCATTACCTTGAACAATGTGTTTCCCTTCCTTCTAACAACTAATATAGAAAGACTTCCAATCCATCTTTATACACATACTGAAATGTGACAAACATGTTTCTCCTAAGAGAAAAATAAAAGAATTCCTACTAAATCTGATATTTACTTCATAATGAACTCAACTGAAAATATATGAGAGTTGACAAGTCTGTATTCATTGTTCTAAAGTTTGGTTGCTCTTCTAAGCCCTTCATGTTTATATTTTAATATTGAGTTATTAAATGTTAAAAAACATTTTTATAGTAATAGTGGTAATCACTGTGCCTATGAAAATGTTGCCCAAACTGTTTAGTTCACACATGGACATATGAGGCAATCAATGGGATTTCAATGTAGATAAAACTTTCTCTCTCTCTCTAGCTCTCATTCTCTCTCTCTGTTTTACTCTCTCTCTAGCTCTTGCTCTCAGCTCCCTCTCTCTCTATCTTTGTGTGTGTGTGTGTGTGTGTATGCATGTTTAATCCGTTAGAAGATTTAGTCTGGTCTGCCTGACATAGGGTGATAGGTTTCTATCTCTTAGTCTAATTAACACCTTTAATCTTTTTTAATGGTTAGGCAATCTCTCTTTAGTTTTGAGGTATACTAGAGATAAAAGCACAGAAGGCTGGAGGTTAATACTTTCTCTAGTTTATTTCTTAATTTCAGCCACAGGGATTCCCTTTCCATTGTGGCTATTTATTCAGCAATCCTGATGATATCCTTTTAGTAAGAGACAACAGATCATTGATTTAGAACTATCATTTAGTATTATTTAGATAGTAAATTACAGGGACAATAATTATTAATAGTTAAATGAACAAAATACCAATTCTTTGCCTTTTTTATTATTATGCTTAAAAAATGAATCAAACTAATGGTTTTATAATTGGCATCGGATTTAGATAGCACCATACCTGGACTGTTCTGGTAAAATGTTAATAAAAGAGTGGAAAACAACCCCAGGCATAACCAAGGATGTTGCAGATGTACTAGCTTATTGATGATTTTCTTTTTCTCATTAACATGAAGAATATTGAATTACTATGGTATTGAAAATAAAAATGAATTCACTGAAAATTGACATACAATTAATTGAGAGACTTGACTTTCCATCTTAGAAATAGTATTTATAATGAATTAATATGTCTTTTTTTGAGGTAAAATGCTTTGAACACTTTCCCTGTAGCCTTGAAAAAATTTTAAGACTATTTTTTTCAACTTTGGAAAATACACCAAGAAGATTTTATTTGTAAACATTAATTTCTCCTTCAGAATCCTCTATCTGAAAAATAAATCATAGTTTTGTAAATATTTTAAAAATAAATAAAATCTCTTTAATTCAATTAAATGTATAAAATCACCTTCATTTTTGCTTTAATTGAATCAAGAGACTGTCTCTTCAGATTGTAGCTGCAAAGGGCCTTTTCAAATTGGACTTGATTTCTTTTTAAAAAATAAAATTAAAATCCATTTAGTTCAGAAAAAATATTAAAATAAGTATCCCTGCATTTTCATACACACACACAATGTCTAAAATAATTTTAGGTAGAAAAACTTAAGGGTCAAAGGAGTGCTGATCAAAAGCCTTAAATAGGAGACATTATCCTTGGCAAAAACAGAAATATAAATAAAGTATAAATTAAAGCATTTTCAGAATTATGAGTTTATAGAATACTTACTAATATATATGTTTTATATCATTCTACTTGCAAAAATTATTATAATCACTTCTGACTTTTCTTTCTTCTATGGGCAATGCTCTAATTCTGCGTATATACCTATATAAGTAAAGAGTTTTTTTTTTTTAATATACTCTCTTCAAAGATTTCTAGGGGGTAAAAAAAGAACAGCAAATAATGTAACGGTCAAATGAGTGAGTTTAAACATCACCAGCTTCTTTTCCTTTATAAACCTAACTTTTCCAGTAGAAATAGATAATTACTCACTTTAACCTTACTTTACATTTTTTCTGAGTATGTAAGTTTTATGTGCTCATTATAGAAAATCTGTTAAGTAAAAATATATTTTGTTCTGCCATGCCTCTTCTCCTACCATCCTACTTACTTGCTCATGCCCTGGCAGTGCTAGAACATTATTACTCTTTATTGCTTTACTTGAAGAAATGAAAATAATATCTGTCTTAACTTGTGTGTGTGTGTGTGTGAAAACTAAACACAATTTTTGTAGTGTACCGATGTGTTGGACTGGGTTCTCTAGAGAAACAAAACCAGTAAATCTTATATATATATATATAGAGAGAGAGAGAGAGAGAGAGAGAGAGAAATTTATCTTAGGAAAATGGCTCACAGACTTATAGAAGC
>NW_006922179.1:842272-847030 GCF_000298275.1 Orycteropus afer afer
GTGGTGCCTTTCCTAAAGAAGATGGTCTTTTCTCTTTTCTTTTACCAGCTGATAGAAATTATACCAAGTTCACTTACAATAGAATTCACTGCAGAAATCACCCCACGTTATTTTTTACCTCAAAATGTAGATTAGGCCAGTGGCAGTTCCAAGTGTATTCCTGACATGGCCCACCTCCTGACTTTCTTTCCCTTTGAACACCTGCTCTCAAGGCTGCTTCATGAGCCTGCAGTCAGGGAAGGCCCAGACAGCCTGACACAAGAAAGGCAGTGCTGGACTTCTGATAAGATGGTGGAATATGCAAATAAGCTGCCCAGATGCTTTTCAACAAGGAAAAGAGAAACCAATTGAGAGAGATATGGAAGATAATCCTGGAGCCCTGAGCTTTGAAAGGAACTATACAGAAGTGGATTAGGCACCTACTAGTGGAAAAACCTGAATGAAAACAGGACCTAAGAATAGGCTCCATTTGCCAAGGACAGCGGGGACATATGGGAAGCAGACAATGGGAAAGGAGACAGGTGGTGAGTGTGTAAGTGCTGCCAACTAGCAAATACAGGAGCACAGCACAGTACCCTGCTTATGTAGATAACATACAAACTAAACAAAGAAAACAAAAATTGTGGGTAAGTTACTCCAACATACAATCACCAATTAAATTTAAACACAAATATGTCACAATACCTCAGAGACAACAGAGCAGCACAGCCCACACAAAGAAGCAAGATAAAGCAGGAGAAACAAGGGACCAGGATACAGACCCAAAACACACCCCTGAGGAAGATGCAGTATTAGAACTCCCTGATAAGAAATTCAAAAGAATTATATTTAGGTACCTTCAATGAATTGAGAAATATATCAAGGAACACACTGACAAAATGAAGGAAAACACAGAGAAAACCCTAGAACAATTTCAAAAGACAATACAAGAATAAAATGACAAAATAAATGAAAAATTAGAAATGATATAAAATTTATAGACAGAAATTCAGAATATTACTTCTAAATTTTCAGAAATAGATATGAATGGGCAAAGGAGTAGAATTGAATCAATGGAAGACAGAATTAGTGAGATTGAAGGCAAATACCTCAATACTTCTTTGGGAAGGGAACTATCAGAAAAAAGATCATGTGGGATACCATCAAAAGGAATAACCTATGTGTGATCAGAATTCCAGACCAGGAAAAGATAAATAAAACCATAGAGAAAATTGTTGAAGATCTGTTGGAAGAGAATTTTCCTGGTATGATGAAAGATGAGGGTATATCCATTCAAGAAGTCCAACAAATCCTGTACAGGATAGACACCAAAAGGAATCACCCAGACATATCATCATCAAACTCACAAAACCAAAGACAAAGAAAGAATCCTAAAAGGAGCACAGGGAAAATGAAAAGTTACCTACAAAGTGCAAGCAATAAGAATAAGCTTGGATATCTTGGCAGAAACTATGCAGGTGAGAAGACAATGGGAAATATTTGAAAGAGAAATATTTCCAACCAAGAATTATATACCTGGCAAAAATATCCCTCAAATATGATGGTGAATTTAGGACATTTCCAGATAATCAGAAATTAAGAGAATTTGTTAAACTCAGAACAACCTTACATGAGATGCTAAAAGGGAGTCCTTTGGACAGAGAACCAACAATAACAAACAAAAACTGATTATTAATACACATGATGACATAACCCAGAAACCAACCCAGTTATAGAAGTATCCAAAGTAAATAAGTCTACAAGATTGTAAACAGGGAACCAGAGACAACAACTGACAAATAAAGGCAATTACAAACCAAAAAGAGGGAAAAAAAAAAAAAATGTAGTTACAGAGCTTCTAAATGGTAGGTAAGTCAAGACAACTACAAGATAGAATGAACTGTTCTAAACTTGGGAAGAAACTATAAATCAGGGTAACCTTAAAGAAAAATGATGAACCTTCACATCAAAATAAAAAAGAAGACAGTACAAATATTTAGCAAATACTAAAACAATAGCAATGAAGGAAATGGTAACATGATTCATAAACACAATGAGCTCAGCACAAAAAATTATATGGAAAAAAAGAATCAATACTACAAGAAAGCACATAGCAAAATGACAGTAACAAATTCATATTTGTTGACAATTATGTATCAGAAAGGGACTTATCTCTAAAATTTATAGAAAATTCCAACACCTCAACAACAAAAAGATTAACAATCCAATTAAAAAATGGATGGAAGATATGAATGGACACTTCACTGAAGAGGATATTCAGGCGGCCAGCAAATACATGAAATGTTCATGATCACTAGCCATCAGAGAGATGAAAATCAAGGCAACAATGAGATACCATCTTACCCCAGCATTAATAGCAAATGTTCAACAAGACAGTTCAACAAATGGCAGATTCTGGTGAAGTGGAGAAACTGGGACTCTCATACACTGCTGGTAGAACTGTAAAATGATACAACCACTGTGGAAAACAGTATGGCACTTCCTTAAAAAGCTGAAATTAGAAATACCCAGCAATCCCATTACTAGGTATAGATCCTAAAGAAGTGAGAGCCAGGACAAGAACAGATATATGCACATTCATATCTGTTGCAGAACTATTTACAATAGCAAAATGATGGAAACGACCTACATGCACATCAACAGAAGAATGGATAACCAAACTGTGGTACATACACACAGTGCAATACTACGAAACCCTAAAGAATAATGTAGAATCTGCAAAACACTGCACAACATGGATGAACCTGGAGGACTTTATGCTGAGTGAAAGAAGTCAATCACAGATGGACAAATATTGTTTTAGTTCATTATTGTAAAAAGTCAATATATGGAAAGCAACTTTCTTTGTTGGTTACCAAGGGTGGAAGGGCAGGGGAGGGAACATTGCAAAAAAAAAAAAAAAATGCATTGACCCATGTCCTTTAGTTTTGTGTATTTCACTGTACATAAATTATGCTTCAATAAAATGCATTTGGAAAAAAAATAGAAAGAAAGGCAGGTGCTTAGGGTTTGATGCTTTACCATCTAGTATTGAAATCTTTAAGAATATTATCTTTGAATTTCTATTTTGTTAAGTGAAGTTAGATGGGATTTAAGAGTTTCACCTCAGTGTAGTCTGGCACCTTAGGATCTGTTCATTATAGTTCACTGTTGTCCTGGGACTAGTCCATTACGCCCTTCTACCCCCATCCCATGGTTCTGATGCCCTCTGCTTGGGGTGACCATTGAGCTAAGATTCCTGTTTCTTCCTCAACTCATGACCTCCTTGGGTGCCTGGACATGGACCTAGTGTGGGTTCTGGTGTGAACATCCAGCGTTGTCTTCAGGTAGGAAATTGTGACAAAAGTACCTGCCTCGGACTTTCGATTCTAAATGGCTACTGTCTTACCCACTCTGGTTCAGGAATCTCTGGTATATGAAGCAGGGAAAGAGTTAAGATCCTTTGGGTGGGTGTTCTGCATACCTAGTGCCGCTCTGACAAGAGTATACACCACAAATAGGATGGCCTTAACAAACAGGAGTTTATTCTTACAATTTGGAGGCTTTAATCCAAGTTCAAAGTGGCAGGTTCTAGGGGCTGGGTGAAAGCTCCCCAACCTTGGGGTCTAGCTCCACCTCCTGCTCCCGGCCCACTGGAGCTAGAGGTGTTTCTTCACTCAGACAGCTGCTGGCTACTGAGGCTCACAAACCCAAGGTCGACAAATAAAAAGACACAGTCCCAATGTTACCAAACCTCACAGCAGGCCATTAACTTAAGTCCATTGTAAGTCCCAAGGTCAGCAGAGCATAGCAGGCTGCTGAACAACGACATGGCTACATGCAGGGTCCAAGTGTGCCATAGGCTAGAGACCATTCCCAAGGCTTCTCCTTATATACAGGAAGCAGACCACATCCCAAAGGCAGCTACTCAGCTGCTTGTGGTAGATCCTTCCATGGAGTTGATTGCCAGTCTCATCATGGGGAATAACTACCCCCAGCTGCCCAGCCACACAAAACCAGGCCCAGCCAAGTTGACACACAAATTACCCCAGTGGGGGAAGGAGATATTGTCCATCCACTGTGAGTTGGAGCATTCCATGGTAGGGAAGATTGATTTCCCTGTCCTACCATATCTGGTGAATTAGGTCAGTTGACTGGCAGGTGGTCTTCTGGGTAGTTAGAGAGTCATGTGCATGCTGAAATGATGAGTGCAGTCCGGAGGCCATGAGGTCTGTGGGGTAGTCCCTTGCTGAAGAACATTAAGTAGCAAAAAAAAAAAAAAAGAAAAAAAGACATCATGACAGGTCAAGAGACACTGCAAAGAAAGGGACAAGTTTATATTTTAGTACTTTTAATGGTGAGCACTTTACTGCTGTTTGAACAAGGAACCCAGAGGTTTCTCTGAGTCCCAAAAAACATGTACTCAGTCCTGCATGCTATCTTCTCTAAAGACTGTTTTCACCTTCCCTCTCCTTCTTTTCTTCATCCCAACTACTTACTTTGAACCTCAAATGAATGGAGTTGGTCTGCTTGAATATGATGGCCAGCAACATTGTCCTGGAGCTTTCTGGCAGGTGTGACAGACCTGTGTCTTCACATGCCACAATCATACTTGGGTCTTTGTTCCCAGAGTGTATTCCAAACACAATGTACTGAATCAAATGTTAACTCCAAATTTTATAGTGAGAGTACTGAGAGGTTTCTAAAGGGACATTCAAAACATGCAGACACATTGCTAATATTGACCTTACTATGCTATACAACTCTTTTTTTTTTTTT
>NW_006922179.1:848300-849522 GCF_000298275.1 Orycteropus afer afer
ATTTCCACAGTGGTTGTAACATTTTACAGTCCCACTAGCACTGCTTGTGAATCCCAATCACTTTACCTTCTTGGCAGCATTTGTTATTTTCTATGTTGTTGACCTTTGTTATTACTGCAGAGGTGAGGTGGTATCTCACTATTGTTCCGATTTGCATCTCTCTAATGGCTAATGATCATGAACATTTCTTCATATATTTTTGGGCCACCTGAATATCTTCTTTGATGAAGTGTCTATTCATGTCTTATTCCCATTCTTTTATTTGGATTGTTTCTCATTTTGATGTTGAGGTGTTGGAATTTTCTATAAATTTTAGAGATAAGTCCCTTGTCACGTATGTCATTGCTGATTTTTTTTTTTTTTAACCAATCTGTAGGTTCTATTTTTACTCTTTTGGAGAAGTCATTTGAAGCCATAAAAATTTAAATTTCAGAAGGTCTCAATTATCTAGTTTATCTTCTGCTCTTTGTGCATTTTGAGTTATACTTGATAATCTATTTATGCCATTACTTTTTCCTTGATAAGTTTTATAGTTTTAGATTTCATGCTTAAGTCTTTGATCCATCTGGAGATAGTTTTTGTGTATGGTGTCAGGTATGGATCTTGTTTCATTTTTCTGCAAATGGATAACAAGTTTTGCCAGCACCATTTGTTAAAGAGGCTATCTCTTCCCCACTTAATGAATTTTGGCCCTTTGCCGAAGATCAGCTGACCACAGGTTGATGGATCTATTTCTGGCTTCTCAGTTCTGCTTCACTGGTCCATGTGTCTGCCATTGTACCAATACCAGGCTGTTTTGACAACTGTGGCTGTACAGTAGGTTTTGAGATCCGGGAATGTGAGACCTCCCACTTTGTTCTTCTTCAATAATGCTTTGCTTATCCAAGGTCTTTTTACTTTCCATATAAAATTAGTGATTGGTTTTTCCATATCCTTAAGGAATGTTGGTGGGATCTGGATTGGTATTGTATCAAAGGTATAGATTGCTTTGGGTAATATTGCTATTTTCATAATGTTCAATCTTCCTACCCATGAACATGGTATGTTCTTCCATTTTGTAGGTCTCTTATAGTATTTTAAAGTAGTGTTTTGTAGATTTCTTTGTAGATGTCTGTTGTGTTCCTGTAATTATTATTATTATTGAAGATTGGGCAATCTGCTTCCATAGAGATACCACCTCAGAAACCCAAGGAAGGGTCACTATGAGTCGGGATATACTTGA
>NW_006922179.1:851052-851574 GCF_000298275.1 Orycteropus afer afer
GCTTCTTGCCCCTGGCCCACTGAAGCTAGAGGCTTACTTCACTCAGACAGCTGCTGGGTGCTGAGGCTTACAAATCCAAGGTCAACAAGTAAAAAGGCACAGTTCCAATATTACCAAACCACACAGCAGGCCACTGATTCAAGCACATTAAGAGTCTCAATATTGGCAGACAACATGGCAAGCTGCTTAGCAATGACTTGGCTATATGCAGGATTTCAGCATGCCAAATACTGCAGACCATTCCCAAAGCTTTTCCTTATCTACTGGGAGTAGACCACATACCTAAGGCAGCTACTCACAGTAGATTCCACCATTGAGTTGATTACCAGTCTCATCATTGGGAATACTACATCCAGCTGCTCAGCCTCTCAAAACCAGTCCCAGTCAAGTTGACTCGTAACTTTAACTATCACAGTGTTCATTTTGGCTCTTTCTTCTTTTTTGATGTGTGCATATATTGCTATAAATTGTCCTCTGATCACTGCTTTTGCTGTGTGTCAAAAATTTTGGTGTTTTGTTTTC
>NW_006922179.1:852469-853755 GCF_000298275.1 Orycteropus afer afer
TTGTAGACAGCATATTGATGGATTATGTTTTCTTATCCAGTCTGCAACTCTCTGTCTCTTGAATAGTGTATTTAATCAATTTACATTCAGTGTAATTGTTGACAAGTATGAATTTGTTGCTGTCATTTTGTTACGTTTTCTTTTCATGGTGTTGCTGATTTTTTCCATATATTTTCTATACTGAGTTCATTTTGTTTATGAATGGTGCTATCATTTCTTTCATTGCTATTGTTTTAGTATTTGCTAAATATCTGTGCTTGTCCTCTTTCTTTTTTTTTATTTTTAATTTTGATGTTAAGGTTTATTATTTTTCTTTGAGGTTACCTGCAATTTATAATTTTCTTCCCAAGTTTAGAACAGTCCATTCTACCTTCCGATTGCTTTGACTGCTTCACCATTTAGAAGTTCTTTAACTACATAGTTTTTTCCCCTCTTTTTGGTTTGTGGCATTCCTCATTGGCCAATTGATGTCTCTGGTTCCCTGTTTACAATCTTTTAAGCTTATTTTACTTTGGATACTTCCATAACTAGGTTGGTTTCTGAATTATGTTATCATGTGCATTAATCATTGGTGGTTGTTTGCTATTATTGGTTCTTTGTCCAAAACTCCCTTTAACATCCCTCGCAAGGCTGGTCTGATTCTAATAATTCCTTTAATTTCTGCTTATCTGGCAATGTCCTAATTTCACCATCTGAGGGACAATTTTTCTGTGTATATCATTCTTAGTTGTAATTTTTTTCTTTCAAGGTTATATATATTTATATATATACACATACACACACACACACACACACCATGCCATTGCCTTCTCAACTGCATGGTTTCTGCTGAGATATCTGAGCTTAATCTTATTGATTGCCTTTGTAGGTAACTATTCCTTTTTCCCATGCTGCTTTCAGGATTCTTCCTTTGTCTTTGGTTTTGATGAGTTTGATTATGATATGCTTTGGTGATTTTCTTTTGGAGTCTATCCTGTTTGGGGTTCATCGAACTTCTTGGAACAGGTATATTCTCCTCTTTCATCATATCAGGGAAAGTCTCTTCCAACACATCTTTGACAATCTTCTCTGTGATTTTATTTGTCTTTTCCTGTTGTAGAATTCCTATTACACATAAGTTATTCCTCTTGATAGTATCCCACCTGAATCTTAGGATTTCTTTTTTGTTTTGATCTTTTTTGCGATTGATCTCATACCAATGTAATATTGAAGTATTTGTCTTCTGTCTTTGTTTTCCTTAATTTTTTCATGTTTTCCTTGACCTGTTTCTAAATCTGTTCACTGGT
>NW_006922179.1:854870-856356 GCF_000298275.1 Orycteropus afer afer
AAAAAAAAAGGCATAATTTAATACCAAACAAAGAAACAAATCTAGGGGGATGGGACAAGGCACCCAGGCTCTGTCAGAGCAGACAGACTAGGATAGAATTCCTGCCTGTACAGAGGAGGGTGGAGGTGTGAGATGGCCCCATCTATTCACCAAGAGGATATGGGGTAGAAGAGCAACAAGGGGAATATCACACCTTTCCAGTTGTCAACCTCCAGTGTGGTTGCTTGTGCTGTTCTTGCAAGCAGAAGCTATTCGTAGGTCACTGGGATAGGAAAGGTGCCACTTTAAATATTCAATATGGCTACACTGCTTGTAAATATTCAGTATGGTTGTGCCTCAGGGCAGCCAAAAGTCCAAAGCTCAGTTTGTCTCCTTACATGCTATTTTCCTTTGTAGTCATCAGCCACCAGTGAGTTGTCCTTGCAACCCTTGGTGAGCAGGGCCTATTTTTAGACACTGCCCAGGTCCTAGCACCACTTGTAAATATTCAAACTGGCTGTGCTGTCAGGATACCCGGCTGTCTACAGCTTTGTTTCTCTCCTTATTCACTGTTTTCATTCAGCTTCTTCCACTGCTTGGTATTTAATCCACTTCTATATCCTTCCTTTCAAAGCTCAGGGCTACAGGATTATCTTCTGTATCTATGTCAATTGCTTTCTCTCTTCTTTGTTGAAGAGGGCATCTGTCTATTCTGCCATCTCCAGAAGTCTGTGTATCCCTTAGTGTACATAATTAATTATTTTATTAATTTAATCAATATTTCTTGGTGGCTTACAATGCATCATGCACTGAGCTAATTACTAGAGATACCTTAATTAATTCAAGAGATATGTATTGAATGCATGTTAGATGCTAAGGAGTGCTGGTTGTGTAGTGGTTAAAAGCATTCAGCTCCTGACCAAAAGGCTGGTGGTTTGAGCACACACCAGCGGCTCCATGGGAGAAAGATGAGGAAAGGAAACCCTATGGGGCTTTTCTCCTCCTCCCTATAGTGTTGCTAGATAATTATTTACAGCCTGAAAACCCTATGGAGAGGTTCTAATCTGCCCAAAGTGTTGTGATGAGTTAGAACCAACTGAGGACAATGACTTTCTGTTGTTGTTGTTTATGCTGTATGCTGTACTTTATTCTAGAGGCTAAGGATAAAGTATTGAACAAGAAAGGCAAGATCTCTGCTCTTGTGGAATTCATTTTTAGTGAAGTGAAGAGGAGGGTACAGAAAATAAACAATTCAACAAATACAGCCCATATTTTGAAAAGTTTAGCAATATTTAGAGGTTTCTGAAAATATTTGTATTTTTAGATTAACTTTATTTAAAAATATATGAAAAAGACTGTTCTTTTAGTTATTAGAAAATATGGATTGGTTCTTTTACCATACAAAATTATTTTCTTGTATGTATCCTAGGTTGTCAACAGCTAGTGGAAATTAATGATAGATATAATCACTAAGTTCCAAGTGCCTAATGTACATAGTTTGAGGGAA
>NW_006922179.1:858131-859461 GCF_000298275.1 Orycteropus afer afer
TAGAAAGTTGAGGAAAAAAACCATAGGATTTAAACTTTTATCCTAAATGCAAATCTTTGTAAATTAAATTCTTACAATGTATATCTAAGAAAACTTGGAATGTAGTGACAAAATATTATGTGATAGGCACAGATAATTCATTACTGAGACTGGTGACTTTTAGTAATTTACAGAAACATTTTTTATATTCATTCTTTACCCTCATGGACAGTTTAGGAAGAACCCCATGCACCAAAACCCAAAACCAAACCCATTGCCATCAAGTTGATTCCAAGTCATAGCAGTGCCCATTAGTTTCCAAGGTTATAAATCTTTACGGAAACAGACTGCTTGGTCTTTCTCTCACAGAGCAGCTGGTGGATTTGAACTGCTTTTTGGTTAGAAGCCCAATATTATTTTAACCACAGCTCCAACAAAGTCTCTTATCCTATGTATGTTGTTGTTGTTGTGCCGTCAAGTTGGACCTGACTCATAGCTACCCACTGGTATAGTGTCAAATAAATTGTGGAATGCAATACTTCCTTCAAGAGGGAATACCAGATTATATATAACAATTACAACTTGGTTTCTAGAAATTTATGACTGCTGTAGCTATATTATGTATATTATAAGAAGCTGAAAGGAGGCCTGGTAGTGCAATGGTTAAAATCTTTGGCTGTCAACTAAAAGGTAGACAATTCAAACCCACAACCTTCTCCATAGGAGAAAGACATGAGTCTTTTCTATAAAGAGTTACAGGCTTGGAAACCCTTCGGGGAAGTTCTATTCTGTGCTATAGGGTCTCTACAAATCAGAATCGATTCCATGGCAGTAGGTATTATAAGAATCTGTAAGAGGTAGGCATTATAAGAAATGTTTGTTGGAATGAATCCTTAAATTCTTTACCTGTTTAATTAATATTAAGCATGGCAATCATGCTTTCCTGCCTAATCTGTTATCAGAATTGTAGTACTGGGTGGGACTTGCCATAAGTATGAAACAGATTAAGTGTTCTCATTTTTTCTTACATTATATTCAGAATGCAGTTCAGCCTGACATAAAGCATTACATGAATTATCACCCTATTCTTCAAACTAGTACTCAGATAGATGCACAATTGTGTCTCCAGACATTTTTGTGAGCTCTACAGCAAATACACCCCATTTTTGTTGTTGTTGTTGTCATGTGCAGTGGAGTCAGACCCAAGGAAATATAAACAAGGACCAAATTTATGGTGAAGAAACAGAACTATTGTTTCAAGCAGAGTGAAACAACCAATGGAGGTCATAACAATAAGTTGATCTTAAAAGTCTGTCTTGAAGATGACTGGATGTAGAGTGTTTGAATGAAT
>NW_006922179.1:860016-884197 GCF_000298275.1 Orycteropus afer afer
AAGGAGGGGTCGCTATGAGTCGAGTCTGACTCCACAGTACATAACAACAACAGTGTTGTCTTTAACACTGCTTTATGTCCTTCTTGTGCTTTACAATAAGCTCTAGTGGCTCAATAGTTAAGTGGTTGGCTACTAACAAATGGGTCAGCAGTTTGAACCCAGCAGCCTCTCTGTGAGAGAAAGATGTAGTAATCTGCCCCCATAAAGATTACAGCCCTTGAAATGCAATTCTACTCTGTCCTATAGGATCACTTTGAGTCAGAATTGACTGGATAGCAGTGAGTGGTAGCTTCACAGCTATGTCTTTAGAATAAAATTCCTAATGTGATTTTTCAAAGCCCTTCAAAATGTGACTCTGGTAAACATTTCATTCTCTCATTAAATAATTGTTTTAACCATTGCCATGTGCTAGAACTTCTATTGCTTCAGAGATTTCCAAGGGAGAAAGGCACAGTCCCTGCCTTCAATTAGCTCACAGGTAGAAATGTTAAACCTGTTGCATTAAGTTGTTTTTAAAGAGATGCATATAAGATTGCTGTTGTTAGGTGCACTTGAGTTTGTTTTGACCCAAGTGACTCAAGTAACAGAATAGAAGAGCCTCATAGGGGTTTCTATGCTATAGTTTTTACAGAAGCAGATTGCTAGGTCTTTCTCCTTGGAGCCACTGGGTGTGTTTGAACTGCTAACCTCTTGGTTAGCAGCCAACCCAAAAGGGTAATATGCAAAATAAAATGTGGAGAAGTGTAAGGAGGAATAGGAAGTTTGAGTTAGAAGGCAACTACAATCATAGTCAATAAATGGTGAAACAAACTAGAGCAGTGGCCAACACTGGGAAGGAAGACCAGCAAGATGTGTTAAAAGTAGAACTGTCATATTTCATGAGGGATGAGGGAAATAAAGAATTTAAGATGACCTCTAGATTTCTAGCTTGAGCAAATGAAACAATCTTTGTGTGGCATTCTGAGAAATAGAAGAATAAAGAGAGAGGAGAATATCAGGATGAAAGTAGAGTAGAGTAGAAATGATGAGGTTGCTTTGAATCCTATTGAATCTGAAATCTGTTGGGGATCTGAGTAGAAATGCTGTCCAATAGGCAATTGAATATACAAACTTGCATTCAGAAGAGAATTCTGAGCTTAATTGTAAGTATGGGAGTTATGTGAATACAGCTCATGTTCAAAGCCATAGTAGCTGAATGAAGGTATGAAAAGTGGCTGGTGATAGTCCATGTGCAAGACAATTTAATTATAGTTCAGATTTATAGGCAAATTTAGGGCACTCTTTCATCTCCTACTTTTCTCTTGCCTCTTTGTATAAAAGCCTCAGTGAATTTACTCATCTTTCCTTTCAGACAAATCCTCTACTTGCAGCTTAAGTTGCTGCCACACATGATGCTTGTACCTTTGTAACTTTTTTTTTTAAAAATCTTTATTATAGATAATTCGCTATGAGTTGGGTCCAACTCAACGGCATATAACAACAACAACAACAACGTTATAGAAAATAATTATAGATAATAATTTTCATAAGTGATTGTATATGTTTTCTTTCTCTCATTTTATTAATATAGCCACCTATCTTATGGTTGGTTTTTTTCCCTGAAATTTGCAGAGTAGTTTGAAGATGTACTAATTTTACAAAACTTACTATATCTTAAGTACATCATACACTTAATTTTTTTTTTCACTACCTACCCTGAGAAATTAACTTGTAGGATACACACACACACTCACTCATATACACAGTTTATATATATATAACTCCAAACTCACTGCTGTCAAGTTGATCCTGTTATAGCAACCACTCCTTCAGTTTCTGAGGAGGTATCTCTAAAGAAGCAGATTGCCCAATCTTCCTTTTGAGGAGTGACTGGTGGGTTTGAATCTCCAGCCTCTTCTGGTTAGCAGTCAAATGCCTTAGGCACTAGCCACCAGAGCTCCTATATATATATGTACACATACAGATACATATACCTCCCATACAACGGGAGGTGGTTCAAACCCACCAGCCACTCTGGAAAGAAGGCTGGGGAATCTACTTCTGTAGTGATACCACCTCGGACACCCAAGGAGGGGTGGCTGTGAGTCCAATCTGACTCGATGGCAGTGAGTTTGTTTGTTTTTTTTTTTTGGTAGTCTTAAACTGTAGAAACTTCTTGTAAGTATGTAGGAAAAATTGAATACCCATGGCATTCAAAAGTAGAAGAAAAACCATTTTTTTTCCTGAAAGTAAACAAAATTTTGATAAATACTGTAATGTTTTCCAGAAAGGCAGGGTCATAAATAATAACATTATAATTATAGTATTCAAATACAAGGAACCAAAAACACAACATATATAACTGTATGTAGAGGAAACTGTATTTCTTTTTGTTCTAAAACTATCTAATAAACTAGACAAATAAAGAAACACTTCAATGACTCCTATAATATGTCAACATTCCTTCAGCCATGAATCAAAATGTTGCTCTAGTGCTATGCACTTAAAGTGACTGTGGTGATAAATGATACTTTTATTGTGTTTAATTCAGTCTAAGACACAGAGATAGTCTATTGATTTTTGTTGACATCACTGCCAAGAGAATCTTTGGAGTTGTAGGGCTTTGCTCTTACCATGCTTTTTCACCCATCATAAAAGAGTATTACTCCATGGCTTCACAGTTAACCATTTTTCTACAGGCAGACACTATTGTGGAACTACAAAGGAAGAGACAAAAGCCGCACAACCTACATACTCACACTGAAGGAAATTAAGGACAAAAGACACATAAGCCAAATCTTATGTCTAAACAAGGCTGAGAGAGAAACAATTTATATAGGACTCTTTTTTATTCTTTACACGATGAATGTGTAGCCCTAAATAAGAGAGGGGATTAAACTCAGGGAAGGTGGGATAATATTGTCAATTACATTTATAGTAACTGCTGTACCTATGTGACAATTATTTGCCCTTTAAAATTGATTTCCTCTTTTGAAAATTTGAATATTATGCTAAGAAATGAAATTTCTCTTTGTAAAATTTCAAACTCAGAAAAATATAAAGAAAGAAAACAATTAACCTAAAATCCTACAACTCAGGAAAAACTACTCATTTTTAGGTAACTCTCTCTCTTTCTCTTTTTCTCCCTCCTTCCCTCTCTCCCTTGTATATTACTATTTTTCAGAATTCAAATTAGGAGCCAAACCAGAAAACCAAACTCACTTCTGTCCAGTCAGATCTGACTCATAGCGACCACTTCTTGAGTTTCTGAGGTAGTATGACTATGGAAGTAAATTGCCCAACCTTCCTTCTGAGGAGTGGCTGGTGGGTTTGAACCACCAGCCTTCTGGTTAGCAGGCAAATGCCTTAGGCAGTATGCCACCAGAGCACCCAAGTTAGGAACATAGACTATGAATTCACACTGTCCTGCCTGGCTCTGCTACTAAATAAATGTGTGGCTTTAGGCAGTTGATTGACCCTCTTTGTGTTTCCATTTCCTTTTTCATAAAATGGGGGTTATTATAATTCTTACCTCATTGTATTGTTGAGATTGAATGTAATAATAAATGGAAAGGTCTGAGATCACTGTTTAGTGCATAATAATTACCTCAGTAAATGTTATTTCTCCTCCTTCATTTTACTCCATACTCCTTCTACCCTTAACAGAGAGTTATTCCAGGCCAGTAAGTATAGAATACATGCCCTGTTTTTGAGGCTACCAACTCTGTAATTTATTGTTATCAATCCCTTTTGGAGGAATGTTGAGTTTATTTACATAGGGAAGAGGGACATGGAAAAATGTTTTTAAATTATGCTGTAGTGAATGAATATATTGATACATGGATCTTTATTGATTCATCTGATTATCTCTCCTCAGGATAAATTCCAATGCATGGAATTTCTGGACTCTTGAGTGCCTTCAGGCTAACTGACCCTCATGTGGTGCACTTGGCTGTCCATGACCTTGCTCTTACCTGCTTCTCCAGCTTCATTGCTGAGCCACTCTTCTCATATACAATCTACCTTTCAATCCCACTGAGATATTCCAGTTCCTCCAGTGCCTGATTTCATCTCTGGACACTTGCTCCTGTTGCACTTTATCTCTATAATAAAATCAATGCACTATCTCCTTCTCATCTACTTTCTTATGTATATCCCCTACTAGACTGTAAGCTTCATGAAAACAAGAAGCACATCTGTCTTTACAGAGTGTCTAGTCTCACTTTTCACACCTACTACAACAACATTTCTGGTGTTCTAGGCACTGCTTGAAAAAGCCGTACAACCTACATACTCACACTGAAGGAAATTAAGTTCCTAATTTAATTCTCCACATAATTAATGTATTATCAAAGTTGAGGTTGCTACACTCAATTAATGGTAGAGTTTACCAAAGCAGATCATCTTGGATCTAGAAAACCTAATTTTTGCTACATCTCTATTCCAAGACTTTATGTTAATATTCTGTATGTTTCTCTTTAAATTTACAAATATCACGTTCTCTCATTTTGAACCAAACTCTACAGCAGAAAGACCATGGGGGGGGGAATCTCCAAAACTTCTTATCTCCTCCCCTACAGGCACATGCCTTGCAAAATCTCTAGGATGTGAATATAATTATTTTATTTATTTGGTTTCTCAGTTGCTGTTGAGTTGATTCTGACTCATTGTGATCCATGTGTGCAGAGTAGAGCTGCTCCATAGGGTTTTCATTGCTGTGACTTTTTGGAAGCAGATTTCCAGACCTTTCAGCCAAAGTGCCTCTGGGTGGGTTTGAGCTGCCAACCTTTCAGCTAGTAGCACAGTGCTTAATCAATTATGCCACTAAGGAATGCCCTTTATTTGTATTATATGGCATAGTTGACCATAAATTGATCTGTGTGGGCCTTACCTGATCACATAAACAAAACCACACCCACTGCCATAGAGTCGTATCCAACTCATAGCAACCCCTCCTTGGGTTTCTGAGGCAGTATCACGATGGAAGTAGATTGCCCAATCTTCCTTTCGAGGAGTGGCTGGTGGGTTTGAACCAACAGCCTTCTGGTTAGCAGTCAAATGCCTTAGGCACTACACCACCACCTGATCATATAAGCCCTTTAAAAACTGAGACTGGTTTCCATTTGGTTGCAGAAGAGGAAATCAGAGATTCAAAGTACAAGAAGGATTTGACACACTATGGCTGACTTGAAGACAGAGGGGACCACAGAGCAAGGAATTTTAACAAACTCTAAGATCTGAGAAAGGAATCCTGGTGACACATGGTTAAGAGCTCAGCTGGTAACCAAAAGGTTAGGAGTTCAAACACACAAACCACTCAACAGCAGAAAAGTCCTGGTGATCTGCTCCCTTAAAATTTATACCCTATGAATCCCATGGGACAGTTGTATTTTGTCCTACATAGTCACTGTGAGTTGCAATTGACTTGATGGTACACAACAGCAACAGGAACTGAGAATGGCCCCTGGTGAGAATCAGCAAGAAGGCATATATTCAGTCCTACAACTGCAAGAAACTAAATTTAGCTAATAAGAATGAACTTGGAAGTGAATTGTTCTCCAAACCCCACACCTTGATGAAAACTTAGTAAAGCTGATATTTTGATTTTAGTTTTGTGATACTCTTAGAAGAACATTCAACCATGCTGTGCTGGACTTATAATCTATAGAACTGTGAGATAACAAAGGAATTCCTGGCCAATGCACCTCATGTACAGCCATCACCTGTCTGTCAGTGGAAGCTTGCATGTTACTAGAATGCTGAGCAGATTTCAGGGGGACTTCCAAACTAAGATGAACTAGGAGGAGAGGTCGAGTAATCTACTAAAAATTAGCCAAAGAAATCCCTCTGGATCACAACAGTCTGATTCACAACTGTTATACGGATGACACAGGATCAAGAAATGTTTTGTCCATTGTGCATGGGGTCACCGATAGTCAGATGCTGGCTTGAGGGCAGCTAACAACAGCATTTTAACCCATAAGTGTGTGGTAAATTGTTATGAAGCAATATCAAATTATAAAGTAGGGGCGAGAGGTCGGAGTGAAAAAAAAGAAAATGTGCCCAGATGTCCCTGGAAAATGTCTCCAGATCCTATTTTAATCATTCTGGAAAGCTCATAAGTATTTGTTAAGAGAATGAACATGAAACAAATCAGTGGTGAGATAATTAAAGAAGGCACTCATTAGGAAAGTACTGTGGTCTTCATTAGGTGGTTAAGAGGTTCTACAGAGCTACAGAGCCCCTGATATCCTCCCCTCTGATGATAGTTTACAAGTTTATATTTATACATCTGGTAATTTGGAATTTTAAAGTCATTTAACCTCTGTCTTATTTTTAAATTTAATGATTTAAATATGTTTTCCTAAGGAGCTCTGGTGGCTTAATGCCTAAGGCATTTGACTGCTAACCAGAAGGTTGGTGGTTCAAATCCACCAGCCATTCCATGGAAGGAAGACTGGGCAATCTACTTTCATAAAGATTTACCACCTCAGAAACCCAAAGTGGATCAGTATGAATCTGAATTGACTTGATGGCAGTGAGTTTGGTGGGGATTTTTAATATATTTTCCTTGTAAAGTAAAAACATTTCTACAACTATGTGAAAAGTGTGACTGATAGGCAAGATGAGGGGGTGGGATGAGGGGACAGTAGTCCATGTAATTAGTGTAGTAAATATCATCCTGCAAAGCAATGAAAATTAGTAGTATAGTGTAGAGAAAAAAGCTATGAGTAACTGAGTCCTCACTTAGTGAACTAGCTTATGAGAGCCATTTAGGAATTTTGTGAGCTGATTGGTAAACCACTGGTAGCTTGAAAAATCTGGGAGTATTTAATCAGCAAATGCTACATATTAGAGCTTTCTTTTTTTTTTTTTTTAACATGTTGTTTTATCAGCATACCACTGGTTCTATGCAATGTGCTAAGGACTTTCCATATATAATGTAAAATCAAATGGCAATCACTAGATAACACATGTATTAGTAATTTATAGATGGCATAACTACATGCAAAAGACATCTCAAGTCACTATTAAAATTACATAAAGATAGGGTCTAAATAGATCAGCAAGGCTGCATTCCTTCTGGCGACTCTAGGGAAGAATCCACTTCTCCGCCTTTCCTAGACTGTAGAGGCTGCCTGCTTTCTTCATTTCATGTCTTCACATCACCATGAAAGCCTTCCTTTGTTTCACCTCTTTTTCTAACCCTACTATTCCTGTCTCCCTCTTTCATTGAAAAGAACTCTTGTGATTAAATTGAGCCCAACTGAATAATCCAGGATAATTTACCCATCTCAAGTAAATCACATTTTAATCACATCTGCAAAGATTTTTTACCATATAAGGTAACATATTTACAGGTTTTTGGAATTGATACATGGACAACTTTGAAAGGTTATTAATGTGCCTACCACAATGGGTAATATGGACAGTTGATTGTGAGCCTTAAGTGGCAGGCTGAAAATAATTAGAGACTTATTGATACTGAGCAAAGGAATAAGTTGATGAAAGTGGTTATTTAATAAGTTTAATACTAGAACAGATGGCTTAGATACACTGGAAATAGTTTCTGTAGTAGTAATCTATGCAAGAGATGATTAGGGTTTGAACTAGAGTATGGAATCCAGAACAAATGAACATAAAATTATGTCTGAATACTACCTCTGATGCAAAATGAGAAGAAAAAGCTACAAACATCTATTATAATCTTAATGTGGAATGTATGAAGTATAATCAAGGAAAACTGGAAGTTGTGGAAAATGGAATGGAATGCTTGAAGATCAACATCCTAGGCATCAGTGAGCTAAAATGGACTGGCATTAGCCATTTTTAATCAAATAGTCATATGGTCTACTATGCTGGGAATGGAGAGGAACTGGATCACACTCATTATCAAACACACACAAACACACACACAGACATTTCAAGATCTATCTTGAAATACAGTTCTGTAAGTGATAGGAAAATATCTGAATAGCTATAAGAAAAATCTGTTAATACAACTATTATTCATATTTATGCACCAAAAACTAATGCCAAAGATGAAATTGAAGATTTTTTTTATCAATTCTGCATTCTAAAACTGATCAAACATGCAATCAAGATAATTATTGGTGACAAGTGTGAAAGTTGGAAATTAATAAGGATCAGTAGCTTGAAAATGTGATCCTATTGACAGAAATGATGCAGGATATCACATGATAAAATTTTGCAAGACCAATTACTTATTCATCACAAATACCTTTTTTCAACAACATAAATGATGACTCTAAATGTGGACCTCACCAGATAGAATAGACAAGAATCCAATTGATTATATCTGTGGAGAGAAACAATGGAGAAACTCAGTAACATCAGTTAGAACAAGACCAGGGGCAGAGTGCAGAACAGACCATCAATTGCTTATATGCAAGTTCAAGTTGAAGCTGAAATGTGAAAGTTAAAAAAGTCCATGATAGCCCAAATATGACCGTAAGCATATCCCACCTGAATTTAGAACCCATCTCAAAATAGATTTGAGGCATTGAACACTAATAACTGAAGACCAAAGGAATTGTGGGATGACATCAAGGTTATCATACATGAAGAAAGAAAAGAAAAAGGTCATTAAAAGGCAAGAAAGAAAAAAGTGGGTATCAGAAGGCACTCAGAAACTCACTCTTGAATATGTAGTTGCTAAAGCAAATGGAAGAAATGATGAAGTGAAAGACCTGAACAAAGATTTCAAAGGGTGGTTAGAGAAAGCAAAGTTAAATATATATATATAATGAAAAGTATGAAGACCTTGAGTTAGAAAGCCAAAAGAAAAGGACATGCCTGGCATTTAACAAGCTGAAAGAATTGAAGAGAACATTCAAGCCTTCAGTTGCAACATTGAAATATTCTAAGGGAAGGGGAAAAAAAAAAAACTGAATGATGCAGGAAGCATCAAAAAAAGAAGGAAGGTGTATATAACAGTTACTGTAGCAAAATTAACTAGTCAACGTTCATACATTTCAGGAGGTAGTATATGATCAAGACCTAATGGTAGTAAAGGAAGTCCAAGCTTCACTGAAGGCACTGGTGAAAAACAGGGCTCCAAGAATTGATGGAATACTAATTGAGATGTTTCAACATATGGATGCAATGCTAGAAGTATTCACTCATGTAAGCCAAGAAATTAGGCAGGGCTACCTGATCAATCAGCTGGAAGAAATGCATATTTGTGCCCAAAGATGATCCAACAGAATGTGGAAATTATCAAACAATGTCATTAATATCACACACAAGTAAAATTTTGCTGAAGATATTTAAAAAAAAATGATCGTAGCATTCCATCAACAGAGAATTGCCAGAAATTCAAGTTGGATTCAGAAGATGATGTGGAACAAGCATTGCTGGTGTCAGTTGTATCTTGGTTGAAATCAGTTTACATGTGTTTTATTAACTGTGCAAAAGCATTTGATTTTGTGGAACATAACAAATTATGGATAACATTATGAAGAATGGGTATTCCAGAACACTTAATTATGCTCATGTGGAAACTGTACATAGACCAAGAAGCAATTGTTTTTATAAGAGAAGAGGATACTGCATGGTTAAAAATCAGGGTTGTATCCTTTCACCATAACTATTCAGTCAGTATGCTGAATAATCTGAGAAGCCAAACTATATGAAGAACACAGTATCAAGATTGGAGGAAAACTCATTATCATCCTGTGCCATATAGGTGATGACCTTGCCTGCTGAAAGAGAAAAGGATTTGAAACACTTATTGATGAAGATAGAAGACGACAGCCTTTAGTACAGATTATACTTCAACATAAAGGAAACAAAAATTCTTACAAGTGGACCAATAAGCAACATCATGATAGATGATGAAGAGATTGAAGTTGTCAAGGATTTCATTTCACTTGTATCCGTAATCAATGCCCATGGAAGGAGCCATCAAGCAATGAAACAACATGTTGTATTGGGCAGATCCGCTACAAAGGATTTCTTTAAAGGGTTAAAAACAAAAGATGCCATTTTTTAAGGCTAAGGTGCACCTGACCCAAGCTATGGCATCCTCAATCATCTCACATGCATGTGAAATTTGACAATGAATAAGGAAAGCCAAACAATTTGAGTTATAAAGTTGGTGAAGAATGTTGAATATACCATGGACTGCTGGAAAAACAAAAAAAATCTGTCTTGGATAAAGCACAGCCAAAATGGTCCTTAGCAGCAAGGATGGTGGAAATTTGTCTCATGTACTTCGGGCATGTTGTCAGGAATGACCAGTCCTTGGAGAAGGACATGATGCTGGGTAAAATAGAATGTCAGTGAAAAAGAGAAACAATGATATGTAGTGACACAGTGGCTGCAACGATGGAGCAAGCCTGGGTAGTGTCTTGTTCTACTTTACACAGGGTCACTATGAGTTGGAACAGACGTTACGGCACCTACCACAACAACAGCCATCTCAGAAGCCATATATTTTGACTTTTTTTGTTGGCCATGAAGAAATTTGAAAGCCAGAGACAAAGAGAGGAAAGACTCAAAGTTAGTTTAAAGATTTCAAGCATGAGAAGTCTAGCATTATCATCAGTGTTAAAGACCTTTTAATTTTTTCAAAAAACAATTATTAATGTTATCCACCACCCTTCTGTCAGTTTGTCATTCTGTAGTGTCTTGTGTGTTGCTATGATCTGGAAACTATGACACCATTATTTCAAATACCAGTAAGGTCATGCATAGTGGACAGTTTCAGATTAAGACAGATGGAAGAGAGGCTTGGCAATCTACTTCTGAAAATTAGCCAACGATAACTTTATGGGTCACAATAGAATATTGTCTGGTATGGAGCTGAAAGATGAGTTCCCTAGGTTGAAAAACACCAAACAATAGCCACAACGATCAAACATGCCAATGGTCATGAAGCTGGCAAAGGACTGGACAGTGCTTTGTTCTGTTAAACATAATGTTGCTGTGAATCAGAGCTGATTTAATGGCAACTAACAGTAACAACATTACTGATTACTATAAATATTTTTTGAAATTTGTATCTTTTAGCCAAAAATATTTTTTGAGATTTATTCATGTTGTCACACATAGCTATTTTAACTGTGGTATAGTTTCTAATGTTTGAAGTAAACAATTTACTATAAATTTATTTATCTGTTTTCCTGTTGAAGGACACAAGTTCTTTCTCATGTTTTTACTATTTCAAATAATGCTACTTTGAAATTCTTCTACACATTTCCTTGTGCACATGGGTGAAGCTTTCTCTAAAATTACGCTTCTGGAACTATTACTGCAGAGATGTAGGGCATGAAGACTTCAACTTTGCCAGATGTTGACAAATTGCTCTCCCATTTTGTACCAATTTATACTCTCACTACCAATGTACAGGGGTTCCCTTTGCTCTTTGTTCTTGGTATTATCAGAGTTTAAAATTGATGAATGTAAAAAAGTTCATCTGATTCTTAAAATATATATCACAACATTTTTGATATATAGTTCACATACCATACCCTTTATTCAAATGAAGTGTGCAATACAATAATTTGTAGTAGATTCAGAGTCTTGAAACTTTCACTAAAATTTTAAAATATTTTAATTACCTTAAAAAAAAATACCTGTTAGCGTTAACTATGCATACTCTCTAATACCCCAGCCCTAGGTTACCACTAACCTACATTCTGTCTCTACATATTTGCATATTCTTAATATTTCATATAAATGGAATCATACAAAATATTTGTCTTTTGTAACTGACTTCCTTCTCTTACCACAATGTTTTCAAGGTTCATCTATGTTGTAGCATGAATCAGTATTTCATTTTCTTTTGATTCCTGGGTAATATTCCATTATATGGCTATATCACCTTTCACTTAACCACTCATCATTTGATTGAGATTTTATTGTTCCCACTTTTTGGCAATTTTGAATAGCGCTGCTATGATTCATATGTGAATATTTGGGTGTACATACATTTTCATCTCTGTGGAATATATACCTATGAGTGAAACTGCTAGGGATGATGGTGGTTAAGGTTATGTGTCAATTTGGCTAGGCCGCGATTCTCAGGGGTTTGTCATTTATGATGTAGTTTGGCAGTTATATAATGATGAAGTCATCCCCTATGATTAGATCTCATATAATGTAATCAACCCATGAAGAGATCTGTTATGAGCAGTCAATCAGTTGAAAGGGATTTCCTCAGATGTGTGACCTGCATCCAATATGTATAGATGTTTTGACAAAGCTCTCAGGCTTTTTTACTTAATCCAGATCATGCATCTGGTTCATCATCATCAGGCCTTTGGTTCTTTGGACTTGAGCCAGCTACTTGTCGTATTGCTTGCAGATCTTGGATTCTTTAGCCTGCACAGTCTGTGGGCCAGCAGCCTACCATCTGACCTGCCAATTTTTGATTCATCAGCCCCTGCAGCTATGTGAGGCAGGAGAAGTCTCCACACTGATGTCTGACCCATGGAGTTGCAATTTGCCATCCTGTACACAACCACTTGAGTGATTTCCTTGATCTCTTTCTCTCTCCCTTTCTTTTTTTTCCCCTCTCTCTCTATATATACAGGCTTCATTGGTTTGTTTAACTAGAGAACTCAGCAAAATCTTGAGGATGAATTTTCTAAATTGTTTTTCAAATCTCACCATTCTTGAAGTACCTGATGACTCTGCCTCCATTACTAAAGAGGACACTAACCTATGGAGTGATGTGACAATATTAATACACAAAATACCAACACCAATATACAAAGTATTGGAGAGAAGTGAAGCTCTGAGTGATCACGTTTGGTACTTTGCTGCAATTTTGTCAGAATAAGAAGTATAGAAAAGCTGGTTGATTGGTCATACTTATGCTAGACAAAGTGGTGAAAGAAAGATGAGCTCAGGGCTTTGGAGGCACAAATGCCACATAAAAGACCTCAATTTTGCCACTTGTGCCCTGAAAGGAAGTCTTATTTATTATAGTGGCAGAGCTGATATTTCCAAAAAAACAAACATAGAGTCTTATCATTAGAGTGGCTGAATAACAACAACGATTGAATTACCAACCTCAAATGGTGTCTGAAGTTAAAGTGAGGGCATTAATTGGGAAAAAATGGGATCTTGACACTTGGATGGGAACATATGGGCAGATAATCAGGAATCTGAGGAAACTGACACCCTAAATTCTGTTGAAACTCTTCTGTCAACTAAATCAGCCCTTTTAACCATCTGATGAGATTTACCCAGCTGTACCAGATGAGTCTTTGTATGAGATATGGCCAAGGACTGGGGCATTGCCAGAGGTTTACTAGTTACCTTACAAGACATTGCTAACTGTCACCAGGAACCGGCCCCACCACCTATTTTTGCTTCAAGACCTACAACTAGACTTAAGTCCCAGTGACCCTCAAAATGTAAAATACAAAGTATGCAGGAAGAGGAACATCATGCTTGGTTTTTCTAATATGTAGAAATAGAGTATGTGTGAGAATGGCTATTAAAACTGTGGGATAATGATGCAAGGAGCATAAAGTTGAATCAGTCTGAGTTTATTGATTTGGGCCCACTAAGCACAGATCTTTAATTCAATGTTTCAGCTAAAGAGGTTAAGAAAGGTCTATTAGTTTTTTTGGTTGGTTCACTGAAGCATGGAATATTCAGTGACCTACACTAAATCAAATTGAAATACCAGACTTCCCTTGGTAAACTGCAAAAGAAGGTATCCAAAGGCTTAGGGAAATGGGCAAGTTAGACTGGATTCATTAGTTTGGACTCATAGACCCATACATAGAGTGCCCAGAGGACACACTTTTTACCACAATGGTGAGGAAAACATTTGGGAAGTGAGCCCAAGCATCCTTGAAGGCTGCTGTGATTGCTATTTTATATAAATCAGATTTTATAGTGGCAACTCTGTGTTTAATAATTTGAGGAATTGCCAGACTGTTTTCCAAGCTGCCTGTACAATTTTACATTCCTACCAACAGTGTATGAGGGTTCCAATTTCCCCGTACCTTTGGCCAACATTTATTATAATCTACCTTATTAATTGAAACCATCATGAAGTGGTATCTCATTGTGGTTTTTATTTGTATTTACCTAATAGATAAAGATGTTGAATATCCCTTCTTGTGCTTATTAGCCACCTGTATACATTTTTTCAAGAAGCATCTATTGCAATCCTTTTCACATCTTTACATCAGGTTATTTGTCCTTATTATTGCATTTTCAAAGTTCTTTATAATACTATTTATGTATAGTTTTAATATTTTGAGTTTTTTTTTCTGTATAATATGAGGAAGGGGCCCAACTTAATTCTTTTGCACATGAGTATCCAGTTATCCCAGCACCATTAAAATTTCACAATTTAATTATTATCTTGTCACTCTTGTCAAACATCAGTTAACTATGAATATGAAGGTTTATTCATGGACCCTCACTTCATTCCATTGATTGTTATATTTATCTTCATGCCAGTACCACATTGTCTTGGTTAGAACAGTTTTATAGTAAGATTTGAAACTTTGTTCTTCCATTTGAAAATATTTTTATCTATCTTAATTTTAACTAACATATATCAATTTCTGCACAGACTGCTTCTGGAATTATGTTGAATTTGGGAATTAATTCTTGGAAAATTGTCCATTTTCATAATATTAAGCCTTCCAATCCTTGAGCATGAAATGACTTTATATAGGTCTTTAATTTCTTTCAACAATGTTTTCAATTTCAGAGTATAAACTTTGTACCACTTATCAATTTTATTTCTAAGTATTTTAGTCTTTTTGATGCTATTATAATGGATTTTTTTTTATCTTCAGATTGTTCATTGTTAGTGTATGGAAATGCAACTAATTTTTATTTGTTGACTTTGAAACCTGCAAACTTGCTGAACTCATTTATTAGTATAATAAATGAATATTTAGGATTGTCTTTATACAAGATAATGTCATCTAAAAGCAATTAGTTTTACCTATTCTTTTCCAATCTGAATGCCTTTTAATTTTCTTACCTAATTTCCCTGGCTAGAATCACTAGGACGATGTTAACAGAAGTGATGAGAAAAGACATACTATTCTTGTTTTAACTGTAAGGAGAAACTTTCAGTCTTTCACCCTTCAGTACAGTGTTAATTTTCAAAGATAACCATATTGGGTGAGGTAGTTTCCTTCTCTTCTTAGTTTGTTAAGTGTTTCAATTATGTGTTAGATATTGGCATTTTTTTTTTACATCCATTAAGATGATTATGTAGTTTTGTACTTTTTTCTATTGATATTTTATATTACATAAATTAATTTTTTGAAGTTAAGCCAGCTTCTGGAAAAATCACACTTAGTCATGGTATATTATCCTTTTTATATGATACTGGAATCAGTTTAGCTGGTTTTTGTTTTGTTTTTGAGAATAATTGCATATATATGCATATACATTAGAGAGAATTGGTTTGTAGTTTTCTTGTGATGTCTTTTTCTGGTTTTGATATCAGTGTAAAACTGGTCTTATAGAATGAGGTGGGATGTGTCCCCTTCTCTTCTATTTTTTGAAGAGTTAGAGTGAACTTTGTCTTAACTCTTTTTTAAATGCTGATAGAATACACCTGTGAAACCATCTGGCCTGGCATTTGCTTTGTAGGAAAGTTTAAAAGTACTAATTGTGCAGTGATAGTTAACATACCAGGCCTGACTAATATCTTTAGAAAGACCCACATGCAAGGTTGGCCTTAGGTAAGAATTTGGATTTTGGAGGTTCTCACTATTTCCAGAACTGATAAGTGTGACTCACTGTGCCTAATCCACTTTTCTTCTGAGTATTTGCAATTTTGATACATGTCAGGCAGAGAGAGCTTATATGACCAGCCCCAATAAAAACCATGTTGTTGTTGTTATGTTGTTGTTATGTGCCGTCGAGTCGGCCCCGACTCATAGCGACCCCTCCTTGGGTTTCCGAGGCAGTATCACTACGGAAGTAGGATTGCCCAACCTTCCTTCCGAGGAGTGGCTGGTGGGTTTGAACCGCCAGCTGTCTGGTTAGCAGGCAAGTGTCTTAGCCATTATGCTACCAGAGCTCCCAATAAAAACCATAGACACTTAATTTCTGATGAGCTTTCATGGCTGGCAATATTTCATATGTGTTGTCACAACTTGTTTCTAGGGGAATTAAGCACATCCTGTGTGATTCCAAGGTGAAATGTGATTTCTGGTGGTTAAAGCACTTGGCTGCTTACCAAAACATCAGTGGTTCAAACCCACTAGCTACTCCACAGGAGAAACATGTGGCAGAATGCTTGTATAAGTATTTATAGCCTGGGGAACCCTGTGGGATAGTCTACTCTGTCCTTACAGGGTCACTATGAGTCAGAATTGACATAATGGTGATGAGGTCAGTTTTTGGTTTGTGTGATTCCAAGGTGAGAATCCTTAGCAGCTTCCCCCAGTGTGCCTTTTCTCTTTGTTGATAATGTGTGATATTCATTCACTACAATAAATTACAGACACCACTCATCTGTCAGTTTGTCATACTGTGGTGGTTTGTGTGTTGCTGTGAGGCTGGAAGTTATGCCTCTGGTATATCAAATACCAGCAGGGTTACCTATGGTGGACAGGTTTCAGCAGAGCTTCCAGACTAAAACAGACTGGGAAGAAGGAAGGGGCCATCCACTTCTCAAAGAATTGTCCAGTGAAAACCTTATAAATAACAATGAGACACTGTCTAATGTATTACTGGAAAACTTTATGAATATCCCTGAAACATTGTCTGATATAGTGTCAAAAGATGAGTGCCTCACCTTGGAAGATACTCAAAATATTACTGGGGAAGAGCTGTCTCCTCAAAGTAGAGTTGACCTTAATGATGTTGGTGGAGTAAAGTTCTAGGGACCTCCAACAGCTGATGGGGCACAACTAAAAATGGGAAGATACAGCTGAAAACATCCATTAGTAATTGGAACTTTGAGTGTATGACAGGAATGTAGGAAAATTAGAAGTTGTTAAAAATGAAAAGGAACACATAAAGACTGATATCCTACGCATTAGTGAATTGAAATGTACTAGTTTTGGCCATTTTGAATCAGACAATCAAATGAGCTACTAAACCAGGAATGGCAAATTGAAGAGGGATGGCATGTCATTCATCATCACAAAGAAGGTTTCAAGATATACCCTGACATACAATGCTGTCGGTGATAGGATAATATGCATACACCTACAAGGAAGACCAGTTAATACTACTATTATTCAAATATATGCACCAATTACTAAAAACTTAAGACAGAGAAACATCTGCAGTCTGAAACTGACAAAACATATAAGGAAAATTTATTGATTATTATTGGTGATTGGCATGTGAAAGTTGGAAACAAAGAAGAATCATTGGTAGTTGGAAAATTTGGCCTTAGTGATAGAAATGACATCAGAGATCACAGGACAGAATTTTGCAAGGCCAATGACTTATTCATTGTAATACCTTTTTTCAACAACATAAATGGCAGCTCTACACATGGGCCTCACCTGATGGAGTACACATGAATCAGATCAAAAGAGGAAATGAAGAAGTTCAGTATGTTAGCCAAAAGAAGGCCAAGAGCTGACTGTGGAACAGACCATCAATTTCTTAGATGCAAGTTCAAATTGAAGCTATGGATGATTAAAAGAAGTCCACAAGAGCTAAAATATGACCTTGATTATATTCTACCTGAATTTAGAGACCATTTGAAGAATAGATTTGATGCACTGAACACCAGTGACTGAAAACCAGATGAGTTGTGGGACAACATCAAGAACATCATACATGGAGAAAGCAAAAGATCATCAAAAAGACAGGAAAGGAAGAAAAGACTAAAATGGACATCAGAAGAGACTCTGAAACTTGTTCTTGAATGGAGAGTAGCCAAACAAAATGGAAGAAATAACAAGATAAAAGAGATGAACTGAAAATTTCAAAGAGCAGCTCGAGAAGACAAAGTCAATTATTATAATGAAACATGCAAAGACCAGGCGTTAGAAAGCCAAAAGGGAAGAACACACTCACCATTTCTCAAGCTGAAAGAACTGGAAAAAAAATCAAATCTCAATTTGCAATATTGAAAGATTCTATGAGCAGACAAATGAGTGATGCAGGAAGCATCAAAGGAAGATGGAAGGAATACAAGAGTCACTGTACCAAAAAGAATTGGTCAATGTTCATCCATTTGAGGAGGTGGCATATGATCAAGAACCGATGGTATTGAAGGAAGGAGTCAAAGCTGCACTGAAGGAATTGGTGAAAAACAAGGCTCCAGGAATTGAGAATACCCATTGAGAAGTTTCAACAAACAGGTGTTGCACTGGAGGCACTTACTTGTCTATGCCAAGAAATTTGGAAGACAGCTACCTGGCTAACTGACTGGAAGAGATCCATATTTATACCTATTCCAATGAAAGATGATCCAACAGAATGTGGAAAGTATAGAACAGTATCATAACATCAAATGCAAGTAAAATTTTCTGAAGATAATTAAAAAATGGTTGCATCAATATACTAACAGGGAGCTTCCAGAAATGCAAGCTGGATTCAGAAGAGGACATCAAACAAGGATATCTTTGCTGATGTCAAATGGATCTTGCTTAAAAGCAAACAATACAGAAAGATCTTTACTTGTGTTTTATTAACTATGCAAATCAACTGTGTAGATCATAAGAAATTATGGATAACTTTGAGAAGAACAGAAATTCCACACCACTTAATTGTGTTCATAAGGAATCTGAACATAGACTAAAGGCTGTCATTCAAATAGAATAAAGGGATACTGCATGGTTTAAAATCAAGAAGGTGTGTGTCAGGATTGTATCCTTTCATCATACTTATTCAATCTGTATGCTAAGCAAATAATCTGAGATGCTGGACTATATGAAGAAGAGAGTGGTATCAGGATTGGAGGAAGACTCATTGACCACCTGAGATATACAGATGACACAACCTTGCTTGCTGAAAGTGAAGATGACTTGAAGCACTTACTGATGAAGAACAAAGAATACAGTCTGCAGTATGGACTACACTTCAACAAGAAAACGAAAATCCTCACAGCTGGACCAATAAGAAGCATCATGATAAACAGAGAAAAGTTTGAAGTTGTCGAAGATCTGATTTTACTTGGATCCACAATTAACACCAATGGAAGTAGCAGTCCAAAAATCAGATGCCCCATATTGCACTGGGCAAATCTGCTGCAAAAAAACCTCTTTAAAGTGCTGAAGAGCAAAGCTGCCTCCTTGAATACTGTTGTTGTTATATGCCGTCAAGTCGGCCCCGACTCATAGTGACCCCTCCTTGGGTTTCCGAGGTAGTATCACTACAGAAGTAGGATTGCCCAACCTTCCTTCCAAGGAGTGGCTGGTGGGTTTGAACCACCAGCCTTCTGGTTAGCAGTCAAGTGCCTTAGGCACTATGGTGCACCTAATCCAAGCCATGGTATTTTCAATAGCCTTATATGCATCTGAAAGCAGGCAATGAATAAGGAAGACCTAAGAAGAATTGACGTTTCTGAGTTGTGGTGTTGGCGAAGAATATTGAAAGTACCATGAACTACCAGAGGAACAAGCAAATCTGTTCTGGAATAAATGCAGCCATTTGCATTTATGAGAATGGATAGACTTCATCTCACCTATTTTGGTCATGTTTTCAGAGGGATCATTCCCTGGAGAAGGATATCATGCTTGGTAAAGTGGAGCATCAGTTTAAAAGGGAAAACCCTCAAAGAGATAGATTGACAGAGTGGCTGCAATGATGGGCTCATGTGTTGCAGGGATTGTGAAGATGACAAGGACTGGGCCATGTTTCATTCCATTGTACGTGAAGTTGCTATGAGTCAGAGCCAACTTGAAGGGACCTAACAACAATGATAACATGAATATAGTTACATGCTGAGTCATGTGAGTCTTCCTAGTGAATTATAGACCTTGAAGATGGTCTTGGGGATCTAGACAGAGTTATACACTAATGCAATCTCTTCAATTATTATAGTTAAATTTCCTCATCTTTGGGAGTTAGTTTTTATTGTTATGTTTTAAATTGTAATTTGGGTGAAAGCTTACAGAGTGAACTGGTTTTCCATTTAACAATCCATACACATTCTACTTTGTGCCATTTACTGCAACGCCCACACTATAACATCATTCTTCCCACTTCGTCCCTGAGACCACCCCTTTCATTGGTCCTTAATTCCCATCCCCTCTTGCCTTCTGATCTCTATCCTTGAGCAAATGCTGTCATCTTGATCTCATATGCTTGATTGTTCTAATGAGAGCATACCCTCCTGGTGTTACTGTTTACCTTACAAGCTTTTGCTGAAAGCTGAGTCATGGGGGTTAAATTCAATTACTAGCTTGAAGGGTTTCTAAGGCCATCATCTCTGGGGTTCCACCAATCTTCATCAGAGCAATACGCCTGGTAATTTTTTATGATTTGAGTTTTGTTCCAATTCTTCCCCATTCCATCTGGGACCTCCTACTGTGATCCCTTTCAGAGTGGCCAGCAGCAGTAGCCAGGCACCATCTGGTTCTTCTGGTCT
This sequence comes from Orycteropus afer afer, assembly GCF_000298275.1. Lineage (NCBI taxonomy): Eukaryota > Metazoa > Chordata > Mammalia > Tubulidentata > Orycteropodidae > Orycteropus > Orycteropus afer. Next base: position 880,514 of record NW_006922179.1, read on the forward strand.
CAGGGTGATGGAAATTGTGGTTCATGTGGCCCATTAATCTTTTGGACTAATTGTTTCTTTGCATTGTTTATTTTATTCACTCTTCTTTGCTCTGGATATAGACAGACCAATAGTTGCACATTAGATAGCCACTCACAAGCTTTTAAGATCTTAGTGACTACTCATCACTAGTAGGATACTAGTGTTCTGTATCACAAGTAGGATACAGAACATTGTCTTTGTGAACTACATTATGCCAATTGACTTTAGTGTCCCCCACTACACTTCTTCCAGGGCAGATTTGTTTGTTCTTCGAGGCAGCTCCATGCCCAGTGACTCATTCTCTCCAGATGTTTGGTTAAAATTAAGAAGTTTCATAAATTTGCCCCCTATATGCTCTACTACAGGAGGTCTGGTAGCATAGTGCCCAAGGCACTTGACTGCTAACCAGAAGGCTGGTGGTTCAAACCCACCAGCCATTCCCTGGAAGGTTCGACAGTCTACTCCCATAGTGATACTGCCTTGGAAAGCCAAGAAGTGGTCCCTATAAGTCAGGTCTGACTCCATGGCACATAACAACAACAACAACACCTACAGGCATGGTAGATTCTTCCATTTTTGTTGATCTCTTTGGATTCTTGTAGTAGTGCTTTGTAGTTTTGTTTCTATAGGTGTTCTGTTAGATTCATTAGATGAAATGAATCTTAAATGGTTAGATTCATTCCTAAGAACTCCATCTCCTGGGTGGTTATTGTAAATGGTATTATTATTCTGATTTCCCTTTCAGATATCTTTTTGTTAGTATATAGGAATCAGACTGATTTTTGCATGTTGACCTTGTATGCTGCTACTGTGCTGAATCCTTCCATTAGTTCTAGTAGTTTTCCTGTTGAGTCCTTAGGATTTTCTATGTAGGATCATATCTTCTGCAACTAGAGATAGTTTTACTTATTTTGCCAATTTGAATGCCTTTTATTTCCCTTTCTTGCTTTATTTCTCTGGCTATAATGTTCACTACAATATTGAATTGGAGTGGTGATAAAGGGAATCCTTATCTGGTTTCTGTTTGCAAGGGGAATGTTTTCAGTCTCTCTCCATTGGAAATAATGTTGGCCATTGGTTTTGTGCATATATCCTTAATTATGGTGAGGAATTACCCTTCTTTTCCTATTTTTCTGAGAGTTTTTACACCACGAATGAGTGTGAGATTTCGTCAAATGCCTCTTCTGTGTCAATTGATATGATCACGTGTTTCTTCTCCTTTGTTTTATTTATGCTGTGGATTACATTGATTGTTTCCCTAATGTTGAACCATCCTTGCACACCTGGTATGAATCCTACTTGGTCATGATGTATTATATTATTTTTCCGATATATTATTGGAGTCTACTCACTATTATTTTGTTGAGAATTTTTGCTTTGATGTTCATGAGAGAAATTGGTCTGTAATTTTCTTTTCTGTTGTTGTTGTTGTTATGTGCCGTCGAGTCAGCCCCGACTCATAGCGACCACTCCTTGGGTTTCCAAGGCAGTATCACTGCGGAAGTAGGATTGCCCAACCTTCTAGTGATGTCTTTGTCTGGTTTTGGTATCAGAGTTATTCTTGCTTCATAGAATGAGTTCAGTGGTATTCCATACATATCTCTCTTGTGAAATAGTTTGAGTAGTATTAGTGTCAGCTTGTCTCTGAATATTTGGTAGAATTCCCCAGTGAAGTTGTCTGAGTCAGAATTCTTTTCTCCCTTGGGAGGTTTTTAATGACCTGTTCAATTTCTTCTTTTGTGATGGATATGTTCAAATTTTCTACCTCAAATTTTGTTAGTTTGAGTATGTTGTGTGTTTCTGGAAATTTGTCTCTTTCTTCCAAGTTTTCAAATTTGTTGGAGTACAATTCCTTGTACTTTTCTGTTATTATCCTTTTTATTTCATTAAGTTATGTTGCAACATGGCCCATTTCATTTCTTATTCATGTTATTTGATCTTCTTCATTTCAGTCGTTAAATTTGCCAGTGGTTTGTCAATTTTATTAATCCTTTCAAGAACCAACTTATAATCTTGTTGATTCTATTTTTCTTCTGTTTTGGGTTTATTTCTGCTTAAATCTTTATTATTTCCTTTCTTCTGATGTCAGTAGCCTTTTTTTTTTTTTTTTGGCTGTTCTTTTCTAATATTTGGAGATGTTGCATTAAAGAGTTGATTTTTATTCTTTCTTCTTTTTGAAGTATGCATCTATTGCTATAAATTGTTCTCAAAGCATTGCTTTGTCCATCTTCCTAAGATTTTGTTATTTTATGTCTTCATTCTTGTTTGATCCAAGGAATTTTTTTTTCCATTTTATTGTAGAGTTATCTATTTCTTTTTTCAGTTGTGTTACAGTTTGGTTAGTGTACTTTGGGGCTCTTTCTTTGGGTGCATAGATACATGTTTTGGTTATTTCCTCTTGTTTGATTGATACTTTAATCATTATATCATATCTTTTCTTGTCTCTTTTGCTGGTTTTTGCCTTTTAAGTCTCTTTTATCAGAAACTAATATTGCCATTCCTGTTCTCTTTTGGTTGCCATTTGCTTAATATATGTTTTTCTGTTCTTTGATTTTTATATTTAAATTTATGTTTGCCTTCATGTCTAAGTTATGTCTCTCTCACACATCATATTGATGAGTTATTTTTTCTTATCCGTTCTGCTACTCTTCCTTTACTGGTTCATTTAATCCATGTACAGTCAATTTAATTATATATAGGTATGAATTTATTGCTACTATTTAGCTGTGGGTGTGTGTGTTTGTGTGAGAGAGAGAGAGAGATTTTGATTGTTTCTTTATTCAATATATTTTTCTGTACTGAGCTCATATTGTTTATAAATTTTCTTATCATTTCTTTCATTGTTATTGTTCTAATGTTTACTAAAAACTTATGATTTTCTTCTTTTTTATTTTATTTATTTTCTTAGACATTACACAGTAATTTATTATCCTCCTCCTACGTTTAAAGCAGTCTGGTCTATCTTGATGTCATGGTGACTTCCATTCCATATTGGAGTTCTGTAACTATATCATTTATTCCCTCTATTTGCTTTGTCTTTATTGTCATTTACAAATTGGCATCTCTGGTTTTCTATTTTCCATCTTGTACGTTTATTTTATTTTTAATACTTCTATGTCTGGGTTAGGACCTCTGGTAGCATAGTGCCTAAGGCACTTGCCTGCTAACCAGAAGGCTGGCGGTTCAAACCCACCAGCCACTCCTTCAGAAGTAAGATGGGCAATCTACTTCCATACTGATACTGCCTTGGAAACCCAAGGAGGGGTTACTATGAGTTGGGTCCGACTCGACGGCACATAACAACAACAACAACATGTCTGTGTTGATTTTCAGGTGATACTGCCTTACGTAGTAATCTTTGATTGTTTTCTGTCTTTGGTAGCTCTCTGTGCAGAGGACTCCCTTTAGCATTTCTTGTAAGGTTGGTCTGGATTTTGCAGATTTCTTAATTTTGGCTTATTTGGGAATGGCCTGATTTCACCATCATATCTGACAGAATTTTGCTGGATACATAATTCTTGCTTCTTGTTGTTGTTATGTGCCTCAAGTCGGCCCTGACTCACAGCGACCACTCCTTGGGTTTCCGAGGCAGTATCACTACGGAAGTAGATTGCCCCATCTTCCTTCCAAGGAGTGGCTGGTGGGTTTGAACCACCAGCCTTC
>NW_006922179.1:885232-885967 GCF_000298275.1 Orycteropus afer afer
CGCGCGATCAGAAGTTGTCTGTTGTCTCTGAGACATTGTAGTATTATTGTATTAATTTTAAAATTTTATTTTGGTTTACTTCATCCTGTTTTTGTGTTTTGTTCATTTTTAATATATCTGGGCAACAGAGTCGGTCCTGTTACTCTGTTTGCTACTTTGGCAGCACTAGGTTGCTCACCACCTGTCTCCAGGTGGATTTGGTAGCTGGTGGGAATATGGGTGCATCTCTGATATTTCAGGTCAGCTTAGGGCAGGCTGGGTGGGTGTTTACTGCTGTCTGTCCTCAATCCAGTAGTGCTGGAACAGATGGTAGCACTCTTCCAGATGGTGGGGCAGCAGGTGTGGGTGTGTGGTTTGGTAGAGTCACTGGCTCCCAACTGCTGGGGAAAGATGGAAAGAAAATAAAAGAAGGGAAAAGGGAGGGGAGAGGAAGAAAAAGGAAAAAGGAATAAAAAAGGCAGGATAGAGGGAAAGGGGGACCTAAGAAGGGAAAAGAGGAAAAAAGAAAAGAAAGAAAAACAAACAACAACAATAAACAAAAACTAAGAAACAAATGTGGCACACTACTGATACAAGTGATAGCCACCAAACACAGCTGTGGTGGAAATGTGACACTCACTCTGTGGGAGCACACACCACCAAATACAGAGGGTCAAGGGTGGCACTACTGACCCCAGAGGTGGTAGGAGACAAGTTACTCACTCAGCCAGATTCGAGAAAAAAGAAGGAAAATTT
>NW_006922179.1:886067-892766 GCF_000298275.1 Orycteropus afer afer
CTGTGAAGAAGGAAAGAAAGAAAAAGAAAAAAGAGAAGAGAGAGAGAAAAAAAAAAAAAAAAAAACCTCGTAACTGGTAGCTGCCAAGTACAACTAGAGCAGGAATACTGGGCCTCACTCCAGGAGAGCTCACAGTGCCTTCCACAGAGGGTTAGGGGCAGGTGCTAATGACTACAGAGGGAGAATGAGAACAAAAAGAGAGGAAAAGAGAAAAAAAAATGGTGAAGAGGAACAAGCAAAAGAAAATGAAGATGAGGAAAACAAGGAGAAGAGGGAAGAACTAAGAAGGAAGAAAGAAAAAAAAAATCAGCACAGTGCTATTGAAAGTGCCAGCCACCAAACAGGGCTGCACATGAACGCAGTGCTCACTCAACCAGAGTGCATACTCCTGACCAGAGATGAAGGGGCGGAGAGGTGCTGCTAACCACATAGTCAGTGGGGAAGGGGCACCTGCTTTTCAGGGAAAATGGAAGGATGGAAAAACTAAAGAGAAAGAATTAAACAAACAAACAAAAAAAACTCAGTACTGGCAGTAGGGGGAGCTTGAGTGGCTGCCAAGTGGGTAGGGGTTGGGAGGGCCACACCTCTGATCACTGGAGGTTGTGCAAGTAACTGGGGAGGATACACCTGTCTGGTCACCTGATCACAGATATAGGTGCTGGTGCAGTTGTTGTGAAGTAGAGCCATTATCTGGTTACTGCTAGATCAGAATGCTGCATGCAGAAATTCAAAATGGCTGCACTGTGTCAGGTAGCAGTTTACCACTCTTTTCCTCTTGTTTGTATTCAATCTATTTATTTATCTTTTCCTTTGAAGCTCTGGGATCTAGGATTGTCATCCATAGTCATTCCCCCTCCCCCTTTTTTTTTGGTGCTTTATGTCATTCTAGAAATTTGTCTATTTCATTGAAGTTAATGTTGGCCTGTGCTTGTTCATAATATTCCCTTATGAAGCCCACTGCCATCTATATGGACCCTATAGAGACAGAGTAGAACTGCCCCACAGGGTTTCCAGTGGTGTAAATCTTTATCAGACTGCCTAATCTTTCATCAGAATCAGACTGCCTCATCTTTCTCCCACAGAGTGGCTGGTGAATTTGAATGCCTACCTTTCGGTTAGCAGACAAATGCTTTAACCACTGTGTCACCCATCCAAAACCCATTCCCATTAAGTCAATTACAACTCATAGCAACCCCTATTGGATTCCCAAAGCTGTAAATCTTTACAGAAGTGGATTGCCTCATCTTCCTCCCATGGAGCAGCTGGTAGATTTGCACTTCTGACCTTCTGGTTAGCGGCCTTACCAGAGCTCCTTATTCCCTAATAGTCTTTTTATTTCTGTAAAGTCAGTATTAATGTCACCACTTCATTTATGATTTCGTTATTTACATTGTCCTCATTTTTTTGTTTGTCAGCCTAACTAAAGTTTGTCAATGTTGTTGATGTTTTCAAAGAACAAACATTGGTTTTCTTTAATTTTCTCTTATTTTCCTATTGCATTAATTTTCATTCTGATCTGTATTTTTATTCCTTGTGTTTGTTTGAGTGTAATTTACTCTTCTATTGATAGTGTCTTAAGGTAGAAAGTTAGGCTACTATAGTGTCATATTTTTCCTTTTTTAATATAGGGATTTATAACCATACATTTCTCTCTTATCACTATGTTAGCAACATCCCATAAATTGTAGTACACTGTGTGTCATTTACATTCATGCCAAAGTATTTCCAAATTTCTTTTGTGATTTTTTTCTTTGACCCTTTGACTATCTAGGAAGATGGTGTTTTTATTTCCATGTATTTGTGAATTTCCTGAGTTTATTTCTGTTATTCATTATCAGTAGCATCAAGTGGAGGCCTTAATGCAATTATACTGTTTTATCCTCCATTCTCCCAAATGATTTTTCATGCTCTCTTCTATTTCTTAAACCACCAGTTCCTCCTCTTTCATCTTAATTCTCATCTGATGACTGGGCTTCCTATTTTAGTGAGAAAAGTGAAGCATTACAAAGAAAACTTCCACAAATTTCCACCAATGCATCGCCCACCAACCATCATCATATTTTTATATTCCTCTTACCATGGATAAAATGTTTATCCGCGCTTCTACTCAGGCCAAACTCTTAATCTGTACAAAAGATATCATTTTTTCTTGTCTACACTAGACTATTACTCCAGCTTTTCTCTCTCTACTTAATCATTCCCACCAGCATACAGGCATGCTATTAAATCACTCACCTTAAAAATCTTCATTTGACACAAGTTTGCTTTTAAGAGTCTCCCTATGTCTTTCCGGTTCTTTATAGCAAAATTCATTAAGGAAGTTCTCTACTCACTGTTAACAATTTCTTTTCTCCCACTCTCTCATACTTATTTCTACCAAGTTTTTCCCCATATTCCATTTTAATCACATTTCTCAAGGTTACCAAAGACATCTGCGTTGCTAATTTCAATTCTTAATCCTTGTGTTATTTATACAGTAAGTAGCAAAGAATGTAACAACTGATGCTCTTCCGTTCCTAGAAACATTTTCTTTTCTTCATGTCCCTCATTTCCCTGACATTCCTGACCACTCTTTCTCGGTCACTTTGTTAATTTCTTCTTATTTCCCTAAACTATAATCTTTGGACCTTTTTCTTTTCTATATATATTCACACCCAGGGTGAAACCATTCCTTCTCATAGTTTCTGACACAATTTCCATGTCACTGACACTGAAATTTATTTTCTGCAACTAGGATTTTCCTCTTAACTTCAAATCTTTATATCTAACTATTTGACATACATTTTGTATCTATCAGACAATTGCACCTTCATTTTTCCAAATGAGCTACTGATGTGTAGCTTCTTTGGCTTACTTATATTGGTTAATGGTTATTACAGTGTTCCAGTTACTTGAGTCAAAACTTTGGTGTCAATCTTGATTTCTTCCACTCATATCCAGTCCATCAACAGATTATGTCCTGTATCTTTTAAAAATATTTTATTGTGTTTTAGGTGGAAGTTTACACAGAAAATTGGGTTCCCATTTAGCAATTTTTATACAAATTGTTCCATAGCATTGGTTATAATTTTCACAATGTGTCAGCATTCTCATTATTTCCATTCAGTTTGTTCTGTTCCATTGATCTAACTTCTCTTTCCCTTTTTGTCTTCTCATCTTTGTTTTTCAAAAAATGTTGGGTGTGTAGCCTGATATGGTTGATTGTTTAAGGGTTCACATTATTCCAGGGTGTAATAAGCTAATCTATAATTTGGCTTAATTTTCAGGAGTACCTTCAATTCTAAGTTCAAAGAGTATCTAGGGGGTTCCCCCAATCAATATAAGTCCTGTAGAACACACAAACATGTGTATATATATATATATATATATATACACATATACACCTGAACCTACATGTACATTTATTGCATATTTGTTTCAATAGACATATATACATACATGTCTGCCTAAGTAAACATGTACATATTTTTGGTTGTTATTACTGTTGTTACAAAATTATATATGTTATAGAACTTACCAAAAGCATCCCTTTTTCTTATGCATTTCTTAGTGTCTTTATTTACCTTGGTCAAAGTGTTCAGACTTCAACCATATTTGATATTACCTTCCCATTCACCAAAAAAAAAAAAAAAAGTATCTACTATTTAGAAAGCGATTCTGCCTTCCTCTCCTTCTGCTCCTTAGTAATCATCAAATAACTTTTCTTTCTGTGTGTATATCTATTCTTGACTTTCTATAGTAGTGAGATCATACAATATTTGTCCTTTTGTGTTTGACTAATTTCAGTCAGCATTATGTCCTCCACAGTCATCTATCTACGTTATAAATGCTTCACAGACTCCTCATTATTCTTTACAGTTGTGCTGTATTCCATTGTATATATGTACCATAATTTGTTTATCCATTCATCCATTGATGGGCACTTAGGTTGTTTCCAAACTATCGTGAATAATGCTGCAATTAAGAAAGATGTGCATAGGTCTATTTGTATCACTGCTTTTACAACTCTTGGATATATACCTAGCAGGCAGATTTCTGGATCATAAAGTATTTCTATTTCTAGTGTTTTGAGGAAGCACCATACCATTTCCATAGTGATTATAACATTTTACAATCCCACCAGCATGTATAACAGTTCCAGTCTCTCCACAGTCTAGCCAGCATTTGTTTTATGTTTATTTATTTTCAATTTTTCATCAGTGCAATTTTTGCAACCGTGTAATGGAATCTCATTGTAGCTTTGATTTGCGTCTTTCAGGAGGGGTCGCTGAGTCGGGGCCGACTCAATGGCACATAACAACAACAATGGATAATGATCACACGCATTTTGTCATGTATTTGTTGGCTGCCTGAATGTCCTTTTGGAGAAGTGTCTGTTCAAGTTATTTCCCCATGTTTTGATTGCATTGTTTTTCTTTTTATTGTTGATTTGTTGAGGGTTTTTTTTTTTTTTGTGGGGGGTGTACATTTTAGCCTTTAGATCTTTGTCAGATATGTTGTTGCCAAAAAATTTCCCCAGTCTGTAGGTTCTCTCTCTCTCTCTCTTTCTCTTTTTTTTTTTTTTTGGTAGGTTCTCGTTTTACTCTTTTGTTAACTTCCTTTGATGAGCATAAGTATTTAATTTTTAGGAGGTCCCAGTTATAAAATTTATCTTCTACTATTCATACTTTTCAGTTGTATTGTACACATTATTTATGATGAAAATTGTTGTTGTTATTATGTGCTATTGAGTCAGACCTGACACATAGCAACCCCTCCTTGGGTTTCCGAGGCAGTATGACTATGGAAGTAGATTGGCCAACCTTCCTTCCAAGGAGTGGCTGGTGGGTTTGAACCGCAGCCTTCTGGTTAGCAATCAAGTGCCTTAGGCAGTATGCTACCAGAGCTCCTTGATGAAAATTAAGATCCCTATTTTGTCCTCATATTATCTTCAAGGAACTTTATAGTTCTAGCTTTAACATTTAGTTCTGTGATCCATTTTGAGTTAGTTTTTGTGCATGGTGTGAGGTATGGATCCTGTTTCATTTTTCTGCAAATGGGTAGCTAGTTGTGCCAACACCAGTTGTTAAAGAGAAGGTCTGTGCCACATTGGATGAACTTTTACCCTTTGATAAAGATCAGCTACTTGTAGAAGGATGGATTTACTTTTGGATTCTCAACTGTGTTCCATTGTTCTATGTGTCTGTCAATGAGCCATACCAGGCTGTTTTGATTATTGTGGTTGTATAGAAAGTTTGAAATTAGGAAATGTGAGGATTCCTACTTTGTTTTCCTGATTCTGTATTGCTGTAGGCCCTCTTTCCTTTCCATATAAAGTTGGAGACTAGTGTTCCCATTTTATTAAAGAATATTGTTTTGGTTTATATTAGGTTTGCATTATATCTATCAATTGCTTTCAGTAGTATTGGCATTTTCACAATATTGAGTCTTCCAGTATAAGAGCATGGGATGCTTTTCCATTTATACAGGTCTGTTTTGGTTTCTTGCAGTAGTGTTTTATAGCTTTCCTTGTATACATCTTTCATATTCCTGGTTAGATTTATTCCCAGGATATTTTATCCTTTTGGGAACTATTGTAAATGTTATTGTTTTCTTTCTTTCCTTTTCAGACTTCTCCTTGTTAGTGTAGAGGAACTTAGCCTATTTTTGTGTTTTGTTCTCATACCCTAATACTTTGCTGAATCTATCTATTAGTTCCAGTAACTTTCTTGTGAATCCTCTAGGCTTGTCCATGTATAGGATCATGTCATATATGAATAAGGATAGTTTTACTTCTTCCTTTCCAATTTACATAGCTTTATTTCCATTTCTTGTTTTATTTCTCTGGCTTAGACTTCCAATAGATAAAAGTGGTGATATGAGCATCCTTCTCTTTACTGTTCTCAAGAGGAATGCTCTCAATGCTTCTCCATCGATAATAATGTTGCCTAAGGCACTTGACTGCTAAGCAGAAAGCTGGCAGTTCAAACCCACCAGCTACTCCTCGGAAGGAAGGTTGGGCATTTACTTCTGTAGTGATACCACCTCAGAAACCAAAGGAGGGATCGCTATAAGTCGGTTCCAACTTGACGGCACATAACGACAACAAGAACAACAACTTCGTTTTGCATATATGCCTCTAATTATGTTGAAAAATTTCCCTTTTACATCTATTCTGCTGAGAGTTTCTCTCAGAAATGGGAGCTGAATTTTATCCAGGGTCTTGAACCAACCAGTTTGAAATGGTTCAGTCAAGGCTGACTGAAACAAGGGCTATGTACTTGCATACCAACCAGATCTCTTGTGTGTCTGATTTTTACCTGACCTGTCCAAAGATGGTGGCTGAGCACACTGTGACACACATTCAAAGTGGTGCAGTTGGCTGCCATCTTTGAGTAGGACACTGCTGCATGTTTCCTACTCAAGTCAAAATCAGATATGCCGATCAACAGAAGAATGGATAACCCAACTATGGTACACACACAATGGAATGCTATGCAACACTAAAGAATAATGTAGAATATGCAAAACACTGCATAACATGGATGAACTTGGAGGACATTATGTTGAATGAAATAAGTCCATCACAGGACAAATATTGTATTAATTTGCTTATGTAAAAAGTCAAGAAAAGGTTTATATATGGAAGGAAACTTTCTTGTTGGTTCCCAGGGATGGGAAGGGAAGGGATGGAACACTGTATTGATTTGGGTGAAGGGA
>NW_006922179.1:893481-894562 GCF_000298275.1 Orycteropus afer afer
AACAACAACAACAACAACAACATTGGTCTGTAATTTCATTTTTTTGTGATGTCTTTACCTGGCTTTGATATCAGGGTTATGCTTGCTTCATCAAATGAATTAGAGAGTATCCCTTCCTTTCCTGGGTAGTTTGAGTAGAATTGGTGTCAGCTCCTTTCCGAATGTTCGATAGAATTCTCCAGTGAAAGTGTTAGGGCTGGAGCTTAATTTTGTGGGGAACTTCCCCCCCACAAAAATATAATAATATCTCAGTTTCTTCTTTTGTTAAGTATCTGTTCAGATTTTCTATCTCTATTTGTATTGGTTTAGATAGGTGTGTTTCTAGAAATTTGTCCATTTCTTCTAAGTTTTCAAATTTGGTGGAGTATAATTTTTCATAATGTTCTGCTTGATACTTATTAACTCAGTTGGTTCTGTTGTAATGCCACCCTTTTCATTTCTTGGTTTGGTTATTTGCGTCTTCTCAGTTTTTCCTTTTGTCATATGTAACTCTATCTTCAAAGAGTATCAGAATTTGACCCTATTTCTCTTCCCTTTTACTACAGTAACTCTTGTTTATGCTACCATTCCCTCTCTCTTGGATTAGTGTATTACTTTTTCAGTTGGTCTCATAGCTTCCAAGGTTTCCTGTTATAGTCTATTCTCAATAACATATTTAAAATTTTAAACACCACCCTGACATTACATATACCCCTTCTTTGTTATATGTTCTCTTTAGTACTTATTTTCCATGATATTAAATATTTTATTTTTTTATTTTGTTGTCTATTTCCTCAATAACATATATTCCATGAGGGCAGATATATTTAGCTTTTTAAATTATTCTTATATCTTCTGTGCCTTTAAGAATGCCTGGCATATAGCTAGGGGTATAGGCGATTATTTTGTAAATGAAGGACTCAAGAGGCAATGAGGCATTTACTTATAGAAGACCTATAGGGAATTTTGGGGAATGAGACACAAGAGAATGTAGGAGGTAAGCTGTCAGGAGGTAAGAATTTTTGAACTGTCATTATAGAGAAGATTAAAACATTTAAGTGTATACAATCTACAAAAGGGTAAGTGTCGAGGAATACCAACA
>NW_006922179.1:895137-922485 GCF_000298275.1 Orycteropus afer afer
TGTAAAATAATATAGTATAGGAGGGTGATTAAAATTCATAAAGGAAGGTTTTTCAAATTTTGGGATATATTTAAGGGATAAATGAAAGAAATAAATAAAAGATAGCAAGGGTTACTACAGGAGCAAGATCTCTTTAGAAGGAAGAGTGGCTCCCATCCAGAACACAGGAGGATAAGCTGCCCATCTGTCCTATCTCCACACAATTGCTCAAACTGACAGTCTGGTTCTGTGAGACCTTATTCCAGCAAATGGAGGAGCCTGTGCATGTGCAAATGACTAAAATATACTAGGGGAGCACATGGATGGTTTGTGTGTGTGTGTGTGTTTATGAGAGTTTTAATAGAGATCATGGGAAGAGAGATTCTGAGTTAAAGTAGCCACCATGAACCAGTGATCCGTGCTTTTAGGACATGATTTGAGAATTCACTGTGGAGAGAACATATTTTAGATTTTAAGTAACTGCACTCTCTCTCTCTAAGGTGCTCTGGTGGCACTGTGGTTAAAACATTGGGTTGTTAACTGGAAGTTCTGTGGTTTGAAACACCAGTGGTTCTGTGGGACAAAGATGAGGTAGTCTGCTTCTGTAAAGATTTACAGCCTTGAAAACTCTATTGGGCAGTTCTACTCTGTGCTATAGGGTCACTGTGAGTTGGAATCAACTCAAGGGCAGTTTTTTTTTCTTAGGGCTCTCACTGTATCTGTGTCTATCTGTCTCTCTCTATCCCCAGATAATATCAAGTCTACTCCAACTCATGACAACTCCATGTGTGTCAAAATACAACTATGCTCCAGGAAGTTTTTAAGGCTATGATCATTAAGCATAGGGCCTAAGGCACTAGACTGCTAACCAGAGGGTGGGCGGTTCAAACCCAGCAGCCACTCCTCGGAAGGAAGGTGGGGCAATCTACTTCCGTAGTGATACCGCCTCAGAAACCCAAGCAGGGTTCACTATGAGTCGGGGCCCACTCAACGGCACATAACAACAGCAATAACGATCATTAAAAAGCAGGTCATTGGGTCTTTTTTTTTTCCAAGCTGCCTCTGGATGGGCTTGAACCACCAATCTTTTGCTTAATAGTTGAGGGCTTAAGATTTACACCACCCAGGACTCCAAAGTAATCACTACTAAACTGATACTGTGAATTGCATTTCAACTTTTCTGGAGGCCACAGTTAGGAAATCTGTAACTCTGATCCCCAAATATCTAATACATGTGCTTGGCTCTGAGAGGGTTTAGAGTGACTTTGTGGCTAGTGGACACCTCATTTAAGGACACTGAAAGTTCTCAGACTGAGGCAATTACATTGGGGCTTGGTTAATAAAGTGATGGTGCTCTCCCTGCAGGCTAGTTGCTCCAGGCAAATGCCTCCTTTGACTCTGCCTGAGGCTGGCCTCGGGTCTGAATATAACCTGGGGGAAAAGGAACTGCTTGAAAACCACGGTTCTAACCCTATTCTTTCTTTGATCCTGCCCCTTCACCTCTTGATACGCTGGGTTTTTGTGACCTGTACTCTAATTTCCTCACTGTCCACCCTGAGAACTTAGTGTGTGGGTAATTTTTATGGTATTTGAAATCGTAAAACAGAAGCAGTGCCAGTGTTGTGGTTAAGATGGAGGATTCCTGAGTTTATGAAAATATTAATGATGATGATTAAGATGTTGAATGCTGTTATTTACATCCTAAACAGTGTTCATTTATTTTTGAGTTCTCTCTCGTAGTTATTTTCATATGTCTGGATAGAAAAAGGGCTGCTCATTGAACAGGTAAAGAATAATATTTTGTGGTTAAGACTCATGTCAGTTTAGTGTTATTCATTCATTGTTATTGCTATTGTTGTTATATGTAAATAAAACTGGTCTTTTATGTTCAGTCTGGTTATGTTGTGGATTTAATTAAGGTTGAAATTGAGGAAGAGCAGGGAAGCTTATCAGTCTTAAAGAAATTAAAAATGGATTCTAACAATTTAGAGTAATAAAGCATTGTAGTCTGTTGAAAGTTAAGATATTAAAATAGGTTCTTTAATCAACCACTGTTGTATGAACAGATTCAATCCATTAAAAGCATTAAATAGAACTGTATTTCCTACATAAAATTATCACACATTAGCATTGCCACATAGTATGGAAACTGACCAGTGAAATGATTTTTGCTTAATTGAAAAACAAATTCAAGTTTCTGAGTAGGATACAGAAATAGTTTCTGGTCAGCTATATTATCTGGAATAATCTCAAGTAACATAATGGGATAATGACCATTTTGCTATTTAAAATATTTCTATTAGAAACAATTTTGGTATCCAACTAATTAAAACTCTTATTTTTCTTGTGGTGCTGATCCTGATCTGACTTGAATCTGTTACCCTATTGATCAGTAGTGAGAATATGGCTGTGAAGTTTCTGCCCAGGAGAGAATATAAATGTAGCTTTTTTTTTTTTTTTTTTTAAACTTGAGCGCTAATATAGAGAAACTGCTCAATATTCAGTGCTTATATATTAAATATAGCTAGTTCATTACAGACTATTTTCTTCCTTTCCTAATTACAGAAGATTTGTGCATAGTGAAAAGTCATTACTTATAATCTTTGGTCAATTTAGTTAAGGCAATTGTTAAATCTTTGTTCTTTTGTAATATGGGGAAGTAATTAGAATTGAAGAAAGAAATGTCGATTTAAAAATAGAGGCATTCTTATCATGTTTTAAATATGAACGAAAGGTTTTCAAAAATAGTTTCTGTTTGGATTAATCCATATTGCAGTGCACAGCTAAGAAAGTAGTTTGCATTTGGGATCAAAACATGAAAATTCATAAGCGTTAACGGAAAAGTGATGACGCCCTGTTGATTATTCAAGTTTGACTTAATCTGTATTTTTGCCTATTCCTATTAAACTGAAAAGACAGTTGATCATATCAATTAAATTATAAATAATGATCAGTATCAGCACAGAGCAGTTAATAAAGCCTATTCTTTTCAGTTAAAATGAGCAAGAGGTTTTTAACTCAAGTAACAATAGCTATCTTTCTTTTATTAATACTTACCTATCTACAACTCTATTTTCTTTTTTAAAAAGCCTATGTTCACTGTTTTCTACAATTTTAAAACTCATCTCCAACATTATTTAAAGTAAAGGAACAAAATCTGGGATTAAAAATGAAACAGCTGCCCATCTGTCCCATCTCCACGCAATTGTTCAAACTGACAGTCTGGTTCTGTGAGACCTTATTCCAGCAAATGGAGGAGCCTGTGCAATTGCAAATGACTAAAATATCATACTGAAATTTTGGTAGCATTTTGCAAATGCTTGTCTTACATAAAATACGGTACATTTTTTTCTTAAAAAAAGGTACCTCACTATTTCACATGACTGATTGCTAGAGAATTTTTCTTTTAGAAGATATATCTGACAATGCAGAATACCCAATTACATAGATGATATCATATTTTCCTGCTTTATAATTTAAAATTTGTTTACTAAAGTACATTTTTAAAAGTGTGGCCATGTGTAATGAGATTGCAAAGGCAGCTATAAAATAGGCAACATGCGGTTGTCTTTGGAAGAAAGCAATAATATGGCTACCAGGAGGTTTCTGAAAAATGTCTGGTGTAAATTCCAGCCTGTAACCACGTGACCGAGTCTAAAATACGGAAAGGGAACATTCCTTCCATGTTAACTCCGCCTCAAACATTCTAAATAGACAAACTCACCTTTCTGGGGTATCTCATGTATGCAATTTTACAAACATAGGAGAATAACAGCGTCCATGCCACAACTCAGAGATAACGGATTCAGGGTATAAGTCCAATATCTTACAGGCGCATGCGCACGCCTGGCTTTTCAACATGCATATAAAATGGCTACATGTAGAATGGCTGTATAAGCATGGTAATTGACGGTATAAATGAATACTGAATGTACGAATTGTCACTATGACATGTTTTACACTACCTACATGTTTAAAATCCTTTTATGCCAATAATTTGCATAACATGCTTAGACAAGCATATGTTGTCCCTCAATTTCTGAAACAAAATGACCCAACTTAACAGTGCAGCATAAAATGTATTCATATTTCATTCTATGCACTTAGTGTGGGCTGAGATGATCTGCACTAAATAAAAGAAAAAATATAGAAATAAGAAACTTCTAATCTGATAATTCAACAAAAACATTGTTTTTTAAATTTTAAGAATTTATCCTTATTATTAATGTCCTTCATATACTATTTCCTTTTAAGAAGAACAAGACATTCTGGATATTTAATATGATAGTGCTCACTTGATGTTTATATCTGAAGGCTTTAAATCTAGTAATTCAATCCAAGTATCTGTAACCTATCTACTGTTTTCTAATATACACATTAATACTAATTGTTTAATCTGAAGAAAAAAACAGACTGGGGAAATGTATATATATTTTAAAGCTTTCCTTATCAATTGTTCTTATTCCTGATGTCATCTTCTAAAAAGTAACCACATTATTTTAATGTGCTTGCTCCAATAAAATGAAATGCATTGGGAAGAGAGATAATTTCCACACAGCAGGACTGGGTAGCTATGGTACTTTGGAGTCATAACCTAGTCTACAAAATAACACAGTAGACACAGTAGACCATATATGTTTGCAGAAGTAATGCCCAATGGAGTTGTTCACGTATCTTTTTCTAATTTTTACTGTTTACCTAAGTCATAATGTAAAAGTGCCATTTACAAACATCAGTTTGAAATTATGTACTGCTTTAGTTGAAGAAGCGAAACAAACACAAATGAAGATGTTTATCAGAAATGGGAGAATTGGTGTCATTATTTAAAAAGGATAAAATATCATGGGGATGAGAAGGCTGACCTGGATACTTCAATTTTTTTTTTTTTTTGCCAGAAATGTACCAAATAGTAACTTGAGAAGTAAGTCATAAAATACAGATAGGTGTTTTTATGTTTGATGACTTTTGTTTTCAAATGTTTTAAGGTGGATTCTTCATCTGTACAGACATTGGAGGGAGGTAGACTCCATCATGAGGATTAAGGTTGCAGATTACGTATACAAAACACCTATTTGCTTAAAAGAAAATGATTTTTAAATAAGTATTAAGTCCCTTCCCCCTTCACCATTTCAGATTTATTTTAGATCTTATATTGCTATACCTGTACTACTTTGATTGAATAGTTCTGCATTTTGTCTGAATTCCTCACTTATAGGACTGAATCTTCTAATTGTAGATGAAAGCTCTTCTGTATGCCACCTCCTTTGTAAATGACAGAAATCATCTGTATAAATATAAATGGATTGTCGTGCTTTTCCTCTCCATTTTGGAAATCAATATCAGCCACCTCAAACACCCTTGTCTCTTTCCACACTACCTAGATTTATTGTATGAATCAACCTTATTTTGGAGGGGAGTGGTGAGAAGAGATTCAAGGAATTAAATCATTGGTTATGAAAAAAAAAAAGATACTTTAAAATAGTTATTCTCAAATAGCCAAGGTAGGTGTTACCTGGTTTCGTATCTTTTAGATGGTGTTCAATCCATTTTGGACACATTAAACCAACTGACATCATCCTTGGCAAGGCTGCAGATCAATCAATAGAAGGAATTTTCTAGATACCTACATTAATACTTCACTACCTGCTTTTCTTTATAGTAAATGAATCGACAGTGGAAGGTTAATCTCACTTTTTTTCCTTCTTTGCCTTAGAAAACCAATTAATGTCAAATCTTTTCCCACTCATGGCAACCTCATGTTTGTCAGAGTAGAACTGTGTTCCATAGGGTTTGGGGTGAAAGATGGCAGAGCAAATTTGTTTTCCTTTAAAAAATTAATGCACATTTTGTTTGTGACATGGACTGTAATCCCCACAATGTAACAGCACTCTTCCTACTTCCTCCCTGTGTTTACCGTTTCCATACAGTTTTGTATTTCTTTTCTATCTTTTCCTGCTTAATAAGCTAGATCCCTGGACAAATGCTGCCATTTTGATCTCATATGGTTGATTCTAAGGAGTGCTTACATCTCTGACATTATTGTTCATTTTGCAGGTCTGTCTATTGTTTGCTGAAAGGTAAGCCATGGGAGTGAGTTCAGTTCCAGGCTTAAAAGGTGTCTAATAGCCACAGTCTTAGGGTTCTCCCAGTCTATATTAGACTGGTAAACCTGGTCTTTTTTGATTTTGATATTTGTTCCACATTTTTCTCCCACTCTATCTCCCATTATTATCCCTTTTGGAGAGGTCAGCAGTTTAGTTTATAGAGTTTTCAATGGCTGATATTTTTATAAGTAGATCATCAGGCCTTTCTGTTAAGGTGACTCCAGGTAAACTCAAACCTCCACTCTTTTGGTTAGCAGCCAAGCGCCTTAACCATTTGCATCACCGAGGGACTCTCTTGACTTAGAAAAGCCAAAATAATTGGTTGGGCTGAAGTTATTATCTTCTTTTTTGTACCAGCTATCATTTTTGTGGAATAAGCACTGGGCTGACAGTGAGGGTCCTGTGTTCTGGCTTCACTGACCTACTCACTTGCAAACACAATGCAGCCACTGTTGTGGGGTCGGATTCGACTCATAGAGACCCCTCCTTGGGTTTCTGAGGCAGTGTCTCTATGGAAGTAGATTGCCCAACCTTCTTTTCAAGGAATGGCTGGTGGGTTTGAACCACAAGCCTTCTGGTTAGCAGTCAAGTGCCTTAGGCATTACACCACCACTTACTCACTTAAGGCAATGCAAATTGTTCATATTCTTTAAGACTGTTTTCAATTTATAAAATGGAGAAAATATTTTAAATTACCCAAAATAGTGCTGACACACAAAATATGTTAGAAATGGAAGATATTATATTAATCTTCCAATTATAGAAGTTCACATCTATTGTGTACCTTCTACACGCACATATACATACATATACTCATCTAGCAGCTATCTTTCCAAGTCATCACTTGCTGCAACTTCATTTTTAATTTTAGTATTTATTTTAATTTTAAAATAGTCATACACTGTAATTTAATTAGTTAAGTCTCATGGATAAATATATAGATGTTTCTAGTTTGACTGCTAACCAGAAGGCTGGCTGGCTGTTTAAACTCACCAGCTCCTCCTCGAAAGGACGATTGGGCAATCTACTTCCACAGAGATACCACCTTGGAAACTCAAGAAGGGGTCACTATAAGTAGAATCAACTCAACAGCAGTGAGTTTGTTTTTTTTCTTCGGTTTAATTTTCATTATAAACAAAGCTGTAAAGACAGCATTGTGCCAACTTAACTTTTTGTTTTTCTTGTTGGCTTCTTTTTGCATTATGCAATTTTGATTCTATCAAATTTATTCATGTTTTATTTTTTCTAGTTTGTATAACATGGTTAGGAAGACTTTTCTTAAAGCCAACTTATAAATATGTTAAGCATTCTTTTCTATGACTAAGGATATGATTTCACTGATGTAAAGGAAATCATCATAATTATTTACTTTTTTCCCAAAAGACTAGTAAGTTATTATAACATCATTATTGAATAATGTATTTTCTGAATAATTTGAATTTTTACATGGATACATTATATATTATGTAAATTCGTTATATGTAAATAGTTCTCGATTATTATATTCATTTGGCTTGCCATATTTTTCACTGGCACTACACTCCGTAAATTACTGCAGGTATTGTGAATAAAATCGTCATCTATTGCTAAAATAGAGGTTTAGAGGGTTGGTAAGAAAAGTTTCCAGGTTAAAGTATGATATTCATTATTGGTTCTATGGTTTAGGGAACTTGAGCAATGTCTGGAAAAGGTAGGTAGGAACAACGTGAGAAGCAAAAGATGAAAGATGAAGGAAAAAGTCAACAAATAGTGTTGCAATCCCAAGGGAAGTTGGAAACCATATATTTATTGGACTAGCAACTTGCATTATCATGTGTTTATTCATACAGTACTGTGTGTACTTACATAAGAGCGAAGAAAGGATATCATTGGGTAGTTTCAGCACTGGAGGTTTCAGTGATAGTAGTTATGGAAGGACAAACTGATATACAGATTTGTGAGTGAAAACAAAAACTAGTTAAAATGATAACCCATAAGGTCAAGGTTATTTGCAGAGAGATGCAAAAACTAGGAGCACACGGATCGATTAATAAAGAAAGTAAGAGTAGTCAAGAAATTTTAGATGTTGATGAATTTCAGGAGAATGTTAAATGTAATTGAGGAATTAAGACATGAAAGATGTGGCTGTGACAACCATAAATAAATATGTTCTTTCCTTTGTGCTGCGTATTTTCATACAAGAAAGTTATCAGAAGAGTGAGATACAAGTTTGGTAAAAATGGGAGAATAAAAACTTTATGGATGTTGAAACTGTTCTAAAATTCCTCTGGTACAAGGAGATATGAAGAAGTTTATAAGAAAGGAGAACAAATCATATTTTCTAAAACAATAAAGTCCTATCAGGATTAGGGGTGTGACACTATATATTTAGTAGAAAAAGAGGAATGGCAACATTTTTAGGAAAAAATAAAAGAGAGTGAGTCTGATCTAAAATATGGCACAGAATTATTGATGATGTGGCATGAGGAGAAAGAGAAAGTGGGTATAAATATTTGAAAGGAGTTTTCCAAGTACAATTAAAAGCTTAGGCAGGTCCCCAAATTAAATTAGATGCCAAGAAATAGTTGGCAAGCAAAGTGTAGTAATTAAGTGCCATAGGACTAGGAATGAAGCTGAGCCTTTCCACATTACACCACCACTTCATGGCCCTGTTCACCATTCTAAAATGGGAAACTTAGTAAATGAAGCAAACAGATCACAGTCCAAAATGGCACAAAAAGATAACTGAAACCAGATGCTAACGATAAACACAACTGTGGCCAGAGATGAGGATTCCAAGGGCAACTCTGCACTGGCCAAATGGGAATTTACACTCTTGAATAAATAACATGCCAGGCTCCCAGGGTCTGGCTTGAATGACGGAAGATACAATTTTCAGTGTGCACCAATGGGAAAAAAAAAAAAAAAAGAAAAACAGGCTGTGAGTTAATAAACTGTTAGTGCACTTCAAATAAAGATATACATGGATTGGTAGCCTGGGCAATAACCAGAGCTTGAAGCTTCTAATATAAATTCTAGCTACAGATACTGGACTCCTGTTGCAACCTTGGCAGGAGGGTGAAAATACTGCTCCAAGTGTGAAAGCCCAATGGGATTCTCAGATTAGTAAGGAAAGATCAAAATCTTAGAATCTTTAAGAGCTGCTACAAGATTCCAACATAAATTCAGAGTCAATAAACAATATATGGCTGTCATCTTTTAATTTTTTTCTATTTTGACTTAGTGTTCTAGTGGAGGTAAAATCATTTATTTTGATGTTTTATGTAAATCACTTTTGAATTGTAAAGTGGCTTTTCTGGTGGAGAGTTGGGGATATGTTCTGAAAGATTACAGTTGGCAGAGGGAAGTAACTTGGAGTTTATTTGTGCCTCAGAACTAAGGATCTAGTAATTATTGTTAGTTACCATCAAGTAAATTCCAGCTCAGGGTGACCCCATGTGTGTAGAGTAGCACTGTGCTCTGTACGGTTTTCAAAACTGACCTCTCAGCAGCAGATCACCAGGCTTGTCTTCTGAGGTGCATCTGGGTGGGTTTGACCTGCCAGCCTTTCCACTAATAGTTGAGTGCTTAATCATTTGCACCACCCATGCACCTGAAGTATCTAGAAAACATGTTTTATAGCTTAATCTCTAACGGATAGCATTGGTATTGTTGAGTTTCTTAAACATTGGTTCTTATGCATATCTACTGATATCTGTAAATATATTAATAAATGATAATAATATTTTGTTGATCTTAGTTGCTGTTGAGTTTCCTTCAACTCACAGCAACCTTATGTATAACAGAATGAAATGTAACCTGGTTCTGTGCCTTCATTGTGATCATTAAGATAGCTAATGCTTATTGAACACTTTTTCTAAACAATTCATAAATTATCCTGTTTAATACTAATCACAATTATATGCAGACAGTAGGAAATAGCTCCTTTCACTAATGGAGATATTGATACTTAAAGAGATTAGAAAACTTGTTCAAAGTAATTTGCCTAATAAGTGAAAGAGCTAAAGTCAGATCCATGCTCTGCTATCATGTCTTCCATGGCCCTCTTTTATTTTATTTATTTATTTGTTTTTAATTTTCACTGTGTTTTGGGTTAAAGTTTAAAGAGCAAACTGGTTTTCATTCAACAATTCATACACATTTTTTTTGATGACATTGATTTCAATGACCACAATGTAATAGCACTCCTCCTTCCTCTTCCCTGTGTTTACCATTTCCATTCTTTTCTATGTGGAAATTATCGAAAAATATCATTACTATCACATGCACGTAAGAGCTTACTGAATATAACTAAAAAACGGTTGCAGTAGTATATTGACAGAGAACTTCCAGAGGTGCAAGCTGGATTCAGAAGAGGATGTGGAACAAAGGATATCATAGCTGCTGCCAGGTGACTCTTGGCTCAAGGCAAAGAATACCAGAAAGATGTTTAATTGTTTTTTATTGACTATGCAAAGAGATTTGATTGTGTGAATCATGACAAATTATGGATAACATTCAGAAGAATGGGAATTCCCAAACACTTGATCGTACTCACGAGGAACCTGTATATTGACCAAGAGGCTGTCGTTCAAACAGAACAAGGGGACACTACATGATTTAAAATTAAGGGAATGTGTCAGGGTTGTATCTTTCCCCATACTTATTCAATCTATATGCTAAGCAAATAATCCGAGAAGCTGAACTAGATGAAGAAAAATGAGGCATCAGGATTGGAGAAAGAATCATTAACAATCTGAGATATGCTGACGATACAACTTTGCTTGCTGAAAGTGAAGATGACTCGAGACACCTACTGATGAAGACTGAAGAATAAAGTCCACAGTATGGATTACGTCTCATTATAAAGAAAACAAAAATCCTCACAACTGGACCAATAAGCAGCATCATGATAAATGGAGAAGAGATTGAGGTTGTCAAAGACATCACATTGCTTGATTCTGCAATCGATGCCAATGGAAGCAGCAGTTAGGACATTAGAAGACGTGTAGCACTGGGAAGGTCAACCGCAAAGGAACTCTTTCAAGTGCTGAGGAACAAAGATGTCTCTTTGAGGACTAAGGTGCGCCTGACACAAGCCATGATATTTTCAATTGCCTCCTATGCATGTGAGAGCCGGACAATGAATAAGGAAGACCGAAGAAGAGTTGATGCTTTTGAGTTGTGGTGCTGGCAAAGAATGCTGAAAGTACCATGGACTGCTAAAAGAACTAACAGATCTGTCCTGGAGGAAGTGCAGCCAAAAAGCTTCTTGGAAGCAAGAATGGCCAGACTTTGTCTTACTTACATTGGTCATGTTGTCAGAAGGGACAATTCCCTGGAGAAGGATGTCATGCTTGGTAAGGTGGAGGGTTGACAAAAGAGGGGAAGGCCTTCAACAAGATGCATTGACACAGTGGTTGCGACAATGGGCTCAAGTATAGCAAGGATCATGGAGCTGGCACGGGATTGGGTGGTGTTTCATTCTGCTGTGCATGAGATCTCTATATGAGTCAGAAATGACTGGACAGCACCTAACAACAACAACAACTCTTTTCTATCCTTTCCTAACTCCTGAGCTTTATCCCTGGGGAAATGCTGCCCACTCGTGAACAACAGCCTTCAAGATCCTGACACCAGAAGACTGGATGGTGCCCAGCCACCACTGTTGACTGCTCTGAAAGGCATTCTTGCTTCAGATATACCTCTCCCCATTATAAGCACTACAAGCACTGAACACAGAAACATCTTTTTAGTATCACCCTCCAATAGAGCACAGGATATAGGATGAAATATAAGAATAATGAAGTAGCCATCTGATCCAACTCATAGCAACCCCTTCTTGGGTTTCCGAGGTGGTATCACTAAAGAAAGTAGACTGCTCAACCTTCCTTCCGAGGAGTGGCTGATGGGTTTGAACCTCCAGCCTTCTGGTTAGCAGTCAAACGCCTTAGGCACTGTGCCACCAGAGCTTCCATAGTGATATGAGAGACTCAAAACTGTAGTGAAATCATTAATAATACAATTGTAAGATTTCAGAGGCTGCCCATCCTTTCTATGTTGAAATATGAAACGATTTCCCATTGAATTTTCATTTTAACTTGCAAGCAATTCTTGTTTTCTACCTAACAACCATACTCTGTATTTCTTTCTTTGGTAAAAGAAGTCCTGTTTTGTTTAGGCATAAGGGATCACATGATTCAGAGGGGGTTTCAAGAGTGAATATTATTAGTTTAAGCCAGTCATAAATGTTCTTTTTTTCTCATAATTAGCTTGCGGAAGTGCATGTGGCACAATTCCAGCCATTAAGAGAAGAAAGGCAGTTTTCCAGGAATTTTCTGGGAAAATTTTACTTACTCTTTTTTTGCTGATAGATGCCATGGCATCGGTTCCAACTCAGCAACACTATGAACAACAGAACAAAACACTGCCCAGTCCTGTGCCATCCTTACAATCTTTGCTATTTGGGCCATTGTTGCAACCATTGTGTCAATCCATCTCTTTGAAAGTTTTGCTCTTTCTCACTGACCCCCACTTTACCAAGCATGGTGTTCTTCTCAAAAGACTCTTCCCTCCTGTGAATATGTCCAAAGTAGATGAGACAAGGTTCATCATTCTTGCTTCTAAGGAGCATTTTCTCTGCAATTCTTCCAAGATAGATTTGCTTGTTCTTCTGGTTTGTTGTTAGGTGCCTTCAAGTCAGTTCTGACGCACAGTGACACTGTGTGCAACAGAATGAAACACTGCCTGATCCTGCGCCATCCTCACAATTGTTGCCGTAATTGAGCCCATCATTGTAGTCATTGTGTCCATCCATCTCCCTTAGGGTCTTCCCCTTTTTCAGTGACCCTCTACTTTATTTAGCAAGTATGATATCTTTCCTCAGGGACTGGTCCATTCTGATAAAATGACCAAAGTATGAGAGATGAAGTCAGGCCATTCTCCTTTCTAAGGAACATTTCGGCTATACTTCTTCCAAGACATATTAGTTCATTCTTCTGGCATTGCATGGTATTTTCAATATTCTTCACCAGCACCACAATTTAAATCTGTCCATTCTCCTATAATCTTTCTTATTCATTCTCAAGCTCTCACGTGTATATTAGGCTTCTAAAACGACCATGGCTTGGGTCAGGTGTTCTTTAGTTTTCAAAATGGCATTGTTGCTACTTAACACTTTAAGGAGGTATTTTGCAGCACATTTGCCCAATGCAATATGTTTTTGGATTTCCTAACTGCTGCTTCCATGGGCATTGATTATGAATCCAATAAAATGAAATATTTGTCAAACAATATTTCACTGCTTTTCATAAGGTTTCTGGCACTATTTCAGACTGTGTTTCATTGCTGTTCAAATTTTTTTTCAGTGGCCAATATTTTCAGCAGTGGGACACCATGTCCTTCTTCCTAGTCTGTCTTAGTCTGGGAGCTCTGCTGAAACCTGTACATGTTTGCTGACCTTGCTGGTATTTGAAATACTGGTGACATAGCATCTAGCATCACAGCAATATGCAAGCCACCATAGTACAGCAAACTGACAGATGAGTGGTGGTTTCTTCTGGCAATCCATGGTATATTCAATATCCTTTGCTAATACCGTAATTAATATACATCAATTCTTCTTCAGCATTTCTTAACCGTTGTCCAGCTCTTACTCTTAAGAAGGGCACAAGAAATAGACATTCTTTCTCTCCTGATCTCTGGATGTTGTGCCATGATGTTTTTCCTGGAGGTCCTACAAGCATCTTTGGCCACAAGCAACCAGCCTATTTGCTAAATATGGCAAAGAGGAAAAATCAAAAGAAACTGGATTTTTGTCATGAGACACTGAGCTAACCAATTCTGGAACCAACCTGTCTCCAAACTTTCTTGTTCTTATGAGATAAGACAACATATTTCCTTTCCTGTTAGTCACTTTAAAAAAAAAAAAAAAATTCAATTGTTTTGGTACAATACTGCTACATTTGCTTTTCTTAGTATTTGTCCATAAAGATTTACAGCTTTGGGAACCATATAAGACAGTTCTACTCTGTCCTATAGGGTTGGAAGCAATTCAACAGCCATGAATTTTATCCTACATGAGGTTCATTGGTAGATATATAATTTTTGTGAGTTGTGGTGGATGAATTTAATCAGCTTTGGAAAATTCTTGCTCGTCATAGCTTTTTCTCTTTTTTCTCCTTTGCAACTCCAATTATTCATATGTTACACTGTGTGATATCACCTCACAGATTTCAGATGTTCTTTTTTTTTTTCCTTCTACATTTCAGTTGGATGATTTCTATTGACTTGACTTCAAGTTCACTGATTCTTTCTATTCTGTGTCTAGGCTCCTGATAAACCCATCAAATGAATTCTTTGTTTCTGAAATTATGGATTTCATTTCTACCTTTTTTCATTTTTTAAAAATGATTTCCATATTTCTGCTGAAATTTTCTCTGTTTAATTACTTGTCCACTTTTTCCACTTTCATTCAACACATTCATCATAATTATTTTAAACACCCTGTCTGATAATTTCAATATTTATTCCATCCCTGGATCTGCTCCAATTGATGATGTGTTACATTTTCTTGCTTCATTATATATCTCATAATATTTTTTAAAACAGTATGTCAGTTGTTTGTCTAAAAGAACAATATAAATAGAAGTAAATAATATTAAAACCCAGGAAAGGGCATGCAAATTCTTCTCTCTGCCCACTAGAGAGGGAAGATGACTCAATCTAATCAAACCTGAGCTAAGCCTGTGCTTTGTTTTTGCTTTAGTTTGAATCTATTCACTAGTGACATCAAACGATTTGAAACTAGGATCAGGACCTTCCTTTCAGCAGGGTTGAATTTCTGAACACCCGAGTTACTACAGATACCTCTGTATTTGTTATAGCTCACCAACAGTTTCCAGCCATGGGAGATCTCATTGTTTTTACACCAGACTACTGGCTTGTTAGGAGCTCTGGTAGCATAGTGCATAAGGCACTTGACTGCTAACCAGAATCCTGGCGGTTCAAACCCACCAACCACTCCTCAGATGGAAGGTTAGGCAATCTACTTCCATAGTTATACTGCTTCAGAAACCCAAAGAGGGGTTGCTATGAGTTGGGTCCTACTCGACAGCATAAAAAAAAAAAAAAAAACAACAACACTAGCTTCTTGGGCTGCTAGTGTGTTCTCTGCTCTTAAGTCCTGACTCCAGCTTTGTCTGTCTTAGGAGACTTCTTTCCACTCTGTGCCCCTAACTTTGAAGGACTGAAACAGTGAAGTGCTGGAGTATGCTTTAGGTGTTCCTCTCAGTTCACTGGCCTTGTCTTCAGGTTTAGAAGGTCATGCATACTTAGTCCTGAAGAAACAGTCTCTCTTAACTCTCTTGCCTCTCTGCAGCCTAAGGAAGCCATTGCCTCTTACTCTGAGTGGGGCAGGTATTCCCTACTCTGTCTCAGCCTACACCAAGCTCTCTGCTTACTTCTTTGCCTCAGTCAGTCTTCACTGTGAGTGCTTAAAGAAGATCCATGAGAAAGAGTTGAAGAGTGAGTGCAGATTATCTGTGTAGACATGGCTCCAATGGAATCTAAACTGTTACACCAGCTTATGTTGTTAGGTGCTGTCGAGTCATGTCTGACTCATAGCAACCTTATGCACAACAGAATGAAACACCACCCGGTCCTGAGCCAGCTCCATGATTCTTGCTCTACTTGAGCCCATTGCCACTGCCACCGTGTCAATTCATCTCATTGACGGCCTTCCCCTCTTTCGTTGACTCTCCACATTACCAAGCATGACATCCTTCTCCAGGGAACGGTCCTTTCTGACAACATGGCCAAAGTAGGTGAGAGAAGTCTGGCCATTCTTGCTTCCAAGGAGCACTCCGGCTGCACTTCCTCCAGGACAGACCTGTTAGTTCTTTTAGCAGTCCACCGTACTTTCAGCATTCTTTGCCAGCACCACAACTCAAAAGTGCAACTCTTTTTCAGCCTACCTTATTCATTGTTCAACTCTCATATGCCTACAAGGCGATTGAAAATATCATGGTTTGAGTCAGGTGCACCTTCGTCCTCAAGGAGACATCCTTGCTCTTCAGCACTTGAAAGAGGTCCCTGGCAGCCAAGTTGGCCAGTGCTATACATCATCTAATATCCTGACTGCTGCTTCTGTTGGCATCAACTGTAGAACCAAGCAATGTGAAGTCTTTGACAACTTCAATCTTTTTTCCATTTATTGTGATGCAGCTTATAGGTCCAGTTGTAAGGATTTTTGCTTTCTTTATATTGAGATGTAATCCATACAGCAGACTGTATTCTTCAATCTTCATTAGTAAGTGCCTCAAGTCATCCTCACTTTCACCAAGCAAAGTTGTGTCATCATCGTTTTACAGGTTGTTAATGATTCTTCCTCCAATCTTGATGTCATGTTCCTCTTCATATAGTCCATCTTCTTGGATTATTTGCTCAGCATACAGATTGAATAAATATGGAGAAATCATACAACCTGACACACTCCCTTCTTGATTTTAAACCATGTAGTGTCCCCTTCTTCTGTTCGACCAACAGCCTCCTGGTCAAGGTACAGGTACCTCCTGAGTACAATCAATTGTTCTGGAATTCCCATTCTTCTTAATGTCATACACAGATTGTTATGGTCTACACAATCAAATGCCTTTGCATAGTCAATAAAACACAAGTAAACATCTTTCTGGTATTCTTTGCTTTGAGCCAGGATCCATCTTACAGCAGTTATGATATCCTTTGTTCCAAGCCCTCTTCTGAAGACAGCTTGCCCCTCTGGAATATACTGCTTCAACCGTTTTTGAATTATTTTCAGTAAGATCTTACTTGAGTACATATTGATGTTATTGTTTGATAAGTTCCACATTCTGTGGGATCACCTTTCTTTGGACTGGGTACAGATATGGATCTCTTCTAGTCATTTAGCCAGGTAGTTGTTTTGCAAATCTTTTGGCATAATTGAGTGAGTGCCTCCAGTGGGGCATCTGTTTGTTGAAACATCTCAATGGGTATTCTGTCAATTCCTGGAGCCTTGTGCTTCACCAATTCCTTCAGTGCAGCTTCAACTTCTTCCTTCAGTACCATTGGTTCTTGATCATATAACACCTCCTGAAATGGATGAAGATCTCCCAATTCTTTTTGGTACAGTGGCTCTGTGTATTCCTTCCATTTTCTTTTGATGTCTCCTCCATCATTCAATATTTTGCCTATAGAATCTTTCAATATTGCAACTTGAGGCTTAAATTTTTTCCTCAGTTCTTTCAGCTTGAGAAATGCTGAGCATGTTCTTCCCCTTTGGTTTTCTAATGCCAAGTCTTTGCACATTTCATTATAGTAATTGGCTTTGTCTGCTCAAGCTGTTCTTTGAAATCTCTGTTCAGCTCTTTTATCTTGTCATTTCTTCCATTTGCTTTGGCTACTCTTCACTCAAGGGCAAGTTTCAGAGTTTATTATGTCATCCATTTTGATTTTTTCTTCTTTTCTCATCTTTTTAGTGACCTCTTGCTTTCTTCATGGATGATGCTCTTGTTGTCATTCCACAATTCTTCTGGTTTTTGCTCATTGGTGTTCAATGCATCGGGTCTATTCTTTAGATGGTCTCTAAATACAGGAGGGATATATTCAAGATCATATTTTGGACTTGTTTTAACTGTCCTTTACTTCAAGTTGAACTTGCATATGAGCAGTTGATGGTCTATTCCACAATCAGCTTCTAATCTGGTTTTGGCTGAAGATATTGAGCTTTTCCATCACCTCTTACCACAGATGTGGTCAATCTGATTCCTGTGTATTCCATCTGGCAAAGTTCACATATATGGCTGCCGCTTGTGTTGTTGAAAAAAGGTATTTGCAATGAATAAGTTGTTGGTCTTACAAAATTCTATCATGCAATTTCCAGCATCATTTCTGTCACCAAAGCCAAATTTTCCAACTACCCATGATTCTTCTTTGTTTCCAACTTTTGCATTCCAGTCACCACTGATAATTAACACATCCTGATTACATGTTTGGTCAATTTCAGACTGCAGAAGCTGATAAAAATCTTCAATTTCCTCAACTTTGGCTTTGATATTTGGTGCATAAATTTGAATAATAGTCATATTAAGTGGTCTTCCTTGTAGGCATATGGATATTATCCTATCACTGACAGCATTGTATTTCAGGACAGATCTTGAAACATCTTTTGTAATGATGAACGCCATGCCTTTCCTATATTGTCATTCCCAGCATAGTAGACCACTGGTGGTCTGATTCAAAATGGCTAAAACCAGTCTATTTATGTTCACGAATGCCTAGGATATCAATCTTTATGTGCTCCATTTCATTTTTGACAACTTCCAATTTTCCTAGATTCATGTTTTGTACAGTCCATGTTCCGATTATTAATGGATGTTTGCAGATGTTTCTCCTCAAGTTGAATTGTGTCACGTCAGCAAATGGGGGTCTTGAAAGCTTTACCTTATCTGTATCATTAAGGCTGGTTCTACTCTGATGATGCAGCTCTTTTCTGGTCCTATTTTGAGAGACTTCTTACTTGACCTAAGTGGTTTATACTCCTGCACTGTATCCGACAATGTTTCCAGGCTATTCATAAAATTGCACAGTAGTGTATCAGTGTTTCTCTGCTATTCATAAGGTTTTTCCTGGCCAAGTCTTTGAGAAGTGGATGGCCTCCTCTTTCTTCCTAGTTTGTCTCAGTCTGTAAGCTAGTGAAACCTGTGCACCTTGTGCAGCCCTACTGGGTTTGAGACACTGGTGGCACAGCCTCAAGCCTCACAACAACACACCACACCACAGTAGGACAAACTGACAGACAAGTTTGTCTCCCTTAGCTGTTTGAAACCTCTCCACCCTCCCCACCCTTCCCTTACATAGATCCCTGCCTCTTTTCTGCTGCTTGGGAGGGGCATATCCTGGGTCCCTGGCCTTACCTGGATCCCTACTTCTGCTTCCTTGCTCTGTCTTGCCCCACCCCCACCAGCTCTTTCTCTGCTTTCCCAGCTTTCCTGCCACTTGGGAGGGCTATGGCCTGGGTCCCCACCCTTACCTGGATCCTTGCCTCCACTTCCTTCCTTTCTAGCCTATATTGACCTTAAAAATGCCTAAAAATTCTGTTTATTTCTCTTTACCCTATTCTACTACTGCTCCTATGAGAAAGAAAGTTGTGTGGCTATCTGTTCTCCCAATAGGATCTTGCTACTTTCTAAATTTTTTTTAGGTTGCTTTCTATCCTCAGTTCTGTGATGGTTTAAAACACACACACACACACACACACAAAAAAAAAAAACCAGTATGATCATATAGGTTATCTGGCTTATTCTCATTTTCAGTAAGGAAGCAACATTTTCTTGTGACTGACTGTCTTTGTCCTAAGTGGAAACAGAAGTCTCTTTAAGACACTTTTAATTGAGTTTTCTTGTACTTGCAACTGAATATATTCTAATCATATCTATACTGTATTTGAAATTGTTCTTTGAGATGAGTAACCATAGATTTTTAATTACTTTTTTGGCTGATTATAAAATTAACCTATTTTTTTGTTACAGAAACTATAAAAAATATAGGAAACTCACAAAGAGTAAAATTAAAATCACCTATAATTAATTTTCATAAAAAATCATTATCATTTTGTTGTATACATTTCCAATCCTTTTTCCTCATTTATATCTATTTTTCATAGTTTAAAACAAAATACTGAATACACATGCTTCTAGTCTTACAAGACCAGATCATGCACATTTTCCATGTTATTAAATATTCTAAATGCAAGCTTTTTAATGCCAGTTCAGTATTATATTTTATGATTTTTCAAAAATTTGTATTTAATCAATAATATATATTTGGCATCCTGGATGTTTCTAATTTCTCACAGTGACTAATAACCCTGTGACTGATACCCTTATATCCCAGAAAAATGTAAACTTTAGATACAAATCATAGAAACTTACTGGAGCTCAAGTAGCTGTTTGTGGCTACCTCTGTCCTAGAAGTAAGGTCTATATTGGTACTATTCTGTCTGCATACACTGCTACAGTGGAGCAAAGGGGAAGTTAGTGTTTGCAGGCCAGATGGAAAATGAAGGTCAGATTGTACATTGTGACAGATATCAAGAAATATACAAGCAATCAGTTGTAAAAGATCAAGAACTCAAGGTAAGTGTAAATTTGGGAATCAGAAACTAGGCAAGGGATCTGGATAGGTGATAGAATTGGAACTCTTTTATATTTCTTTCCAGACCAAGCATAAAATATATCTAAAGTGTAATCTGCTTCAATGCCCACTGACTTTACACCATCTCCTACTTTCAAGGAGTAAATCCACCACTATCGAGCCAATTCTGAGTTATAGCAACCCCCATTGGGTTTCCAAGGTGGTAAATCTTAATGGAAATATACCACCTCATCTTCCTTTTATGGAACATCTGGGGGGTTTGAACTGCCAAAATTCTGGTTAGCAGTCAAATGCCTTTGGCTCTGCACCACCAGAGCTCCTAACATCATCTTGTTCCTTCAAGGAGTGTTCACCTCAAATTGTCTACTTTATCAAGTGAGAACCTGATCTCTTTTTGTTCATGCCTACTATCAATGCTTATTTTTAAGATCTTACCATTACTACCTGTGAGTACTACAAAAGCATTCTTACTGTGTTACCTGCTTTTGTCCCCATCTTCCACCTAATTTTCTTAATTGTAGCATTCTCTTTATATTGATCATGTAATGTCTTTCCTGTTGTTATTGCTAGGTTCTGTTGAGTTGGTTTTATCTCATAATGACCCTATGTACAAAAGAACAAAACACGGCCCAGTCCTGGGCCATCCTCACAATCCCTGCTGTGCTTGCTGGCTTGTAGCCACTGTGTCAATCCATCTTGTTGAGGGTCTTCCCCTTTTTTGCTGACCCTCTACTTTACCAAACATGGTATCATTCTCAAGAGACTGATTCCTTCAGACAACATGACCAAAATAGGTGAGGCCAAATCTGGTCATTCTTGTTCCCAAGGAGCGTTCCAGTTCCACATCTTCCAGGACAGATTTGTTCGTTCTTCTGACAGTCCATGGTATTTGCATTATTCTTCACCAACATCACAATTCAAATTCATCAATTCTTCACTCTTATTCATTGTCAAGCTTTCACATACATATGAAGCAATTGAAAAATACCGTGACTGTGGCTAGACTCACCTTAGTCTTCAAAGCGACATCTTTGCTCTTTAACACTTTGAAGAAGTCCCTGGCAGAGATTTGCCCAGTGCAATACATTTGATTTCTTGATGCTGCTTCCATAGGTGTTGACTGTGGATATGAGCAAAATAAAATCTTTGACAACTTCAATCTTTTCTCCATTTATCATGATGTTGTTATTGCTCCAGTTGTGAGAATTTTTGTTTTTTATATGTTGAGGTAAAATCCACACTGAAAAGTATAGTCTTTAATCTACATCAGTAAGTGGTTTGAGTCATCTTCACTTTCAACAAGCAAGGTTGTTCATTTGCATATCGTAGGTTGTTAATGATTCTTCCTCCATTCCTGATTCCACATTCTTTTCCGTATACTCCATCTTCTTAGATTATTTGCTCAGCTTACATATTGAATAAATGTGGTGAAAGGATGCTCACCTTTTCTGATTTTAAACCCTGTAGTAACACCTTGTTCTGTTTGCATAACAACCTCTTGGTCTATGTACAGGTAGGTTCCTCATGAGTACAATTCAGTGTTCCAGAATTCCCATTCTTCACAATGTTATCTATAACATGTTATGATCCACACAGTGGCATGCCTTCACATAGTCAATAAAACACAAGTAAACATCTTTCTGGTGTTCTTTGCTTTCAACCAAGATTCATCTGACATCAGCAATGATATCCTTTATCTCACATCCTCTTCTGAAGCCAGCTTGCATTTCTGCAATTCCCTATTAATATATTGCTACAACCATTTTAGAATTATCTTCAGCAAAATTTTACTTGTGTGTGATATTAATGATATTGCTTGATAATCTCCACATTCTGTGAGATCACCTCTCTTTGGAATGGGCATATGTATAGATCTCTTCCCGTCAGTTGGCCATGTAGCTGTCTTCCAAAGTTCTTGGCCTGAAAAAGTAAGTGCTTCCAGTGCCGCATCCATTTGTTGAAACATCTCAATGGGTATTCCGTCAAGTTCCAGATCCTCGTTTTCTTTTGCCACTTGGACCTCTTTCTTAAATACTACTGTTTCTTGATCATATGCTACCTCCTGAAATGGTTGAACATAGACCAATTTTGTTGTTGTTGTTACAGTGACTATGTATTTTCCTTCTATCATCTTTTGATGCTTCATGCATTGTTCAGAATTTTGCCCATAGAATCACCCTTTATCTAGATTCATGTAAAAATGAAATTCCCTAGCTTATGAGACAAGATTCTTTTTCATCTTATCCCTGACTAACATTTTAGCCACATCATATGCCAATATTCAACAAAGATCTTCTTCCAGGTACAATAAACTTCTTGTTTCTCAGATGTGCTTTATTTCTCTATGCATTTGCCCATGCTGTTCTCTATGCCTACAGTGCCTCTCCACCTCCCTCACCAGTTGGTAATGTCACTACTATCAAGTCATCATTTGAAGCATAGTTTTAGCATCATTTTAATCAGACAGATTGATAATAACCTCTAATACAGACATAGGAGCTCTTGTAGCGTAGTGCCTAAGACACTTGACTGCTAACCAGAGGC
Organism: Orycteropus afer afer; assembly: GCF_000298275.1. Taxonomy (NCBI): domain Eukaryota; kingdom Metazoa; phylum Chordata; class Mammalia; order Tubulidentata; family Orycteropodidae; genus Orycteropus; species Orycteropus afer. The sequence continues at coordinate 917,916 of NW_006922179.1, forward strand.
TGGTGGTTCAAAGCCACCAGCTACTCCTCGGAAGGAAGAATGGCCAATCTACTTCCGTAATGATACCACCTCAGAAACCCAAAGAATGGTTGCTATGAACTGACTCAACAGCAATGAATTTGGTTGTGGATACTTATCCTTACAGCAATTACATGATACTATAATTTTGGGTTGTTGCTTTTGCAGAAACAATGCTTATATTTTGAATTTATGTTTCCAGCACTTAGTACAGAGTAATGTCTATTACAATGCTATAATAATGGCAATATATTAACAGGAGAAAATAGAGGAAATGCTTACTTACTCAAAACTCTTCAACTTTCTCTTCCCCAAGTCTTCTACATGTCTGTAAGAGACTCTACCATTCACATAGTTGCTAGGATGAAAAAATCTCAAAGTTGTTGTTGATATGTCTTTTTCTTTATATACCTTGCTTGCTTATTCCATCAGCAAGTCCTATGGGACAAAATGTATCCCAACGCTAACCATTTCTCACCTTCATCATTGCTACCCTACACCAAGATAGCATAATCTTATTTCTTCTGTACTTTTAATGGCTTCATAATTTGTCTCCCCTTTTTTTTTCTTTCTAACCTTCCTACCACTACAGTAGCCCTGTTGGCTCAGTAAATCATTTGGCTGCTAACTGAAAGGTTGGCAGTTTGAACCCACCACTGTTTCATGGGAGAAAGACGTTGCAATCTGCCTCTGTAAAGATTACAACCTTGGTTGGAAATTCTATGGGGAAGTTCTACTCTGTCCTATAGGGTTGCTATGAATCAAAATTGACTGATTTTTTTTTTTTTTACCATTTTATATCCAGATATATGTGCATATATATATCCACATATGTGGATATATGTAAAATTAACAATTTTTTTTTTATCATTTTAACAATTTTTTTAATTGTATTTTATAGTTCTTGTTGAGATTATATATAGCAGAGAATACATCAATTCAACAATTTCTATATGTACAAGTCAATGACAGATTACAATCTTTGAGTTGTGCAACCATTATTGACTTCCTTTTCCAATTTCTTCCTCCTCATTAACATAAGCTCACTACTCCTTAAGTTTCCTGCCTAATCTTTCAAGTTGCTGTTTTCAATTTGATCCTATGTAAGTAGATCTTAAAAGAGCACAATGCTCAAGGCAGACAGTCTTTACTAGTTAAGCTAAACTCTTGATTGGTTTTAAGTAGACTTCAGAGGATATTATTTTGATTTAAGGTTTAAAGATTATCTTGGAGCAATACTTTCAGGGGTTCTTCCACATTCTATGGCTGCAGAAAACCTGGATTCCATAGGACTTTCCATAGAAATTCTGTTCTGTATTTTGCCCCTCTTCTATCAGGATTCTTCTGTAGAATATTTGATCAAAACATTCAGTGATGCTGGTTGGACACTATCCAGTTCTTTTGATTTCTTGGCCAAAAGAGCAGTTGTTCATGAAAAATTCTAAAGGGGCAGGGTGGTGGCATCTTCTGACCTCCCCAACTCTACAAGAGGAAGACAGAATCACCATCAGCAGCTCAAGGCCTGTTCCTATGAGGCCAGACATGCTGCCACACTCCAGCCCCCTTACTAACCTTGTTTCCAATTGTTTCTCCTGCAGCACCCACCAACTCTCTTCTGGATTTGATAATTTGCTGCAGTAGCCACACAGAATTCACAGATTATGGGGTTTATTAGCTAAGCAACAGGCTGCAATTCAAGTTCAGGAACGCACTCAGTCTCTCTCAGCCAACCATTGCTGTCAGCCAGCCATCTCTCTCAGTTCGCACCTCTCTTTCTCAGTAGTTTGTTTCTCTCAGGCAGTAAACCAAACCAATGTGTCTTTCTCAGCCAGTAGTCAGAGAAATTTCTTCTGCCCCTAGGAGAGCTCCTTTTGAGCCTGGCAGAGTGGCCAAAACCAACCAATCACATCAGAGTTCTACACACCTGAGAGAGAGTGAAGTTCCCAGAAGATTACTTTGTGCTGCTTCCACAGAAATGGCCCAGGTGGATAACTTTAACAATCAGGTATTCATTTGCTCACAGCAAAGTAGGAGTTACAAAGATTATAACTAGAAAAGCCATACCATGTAATTTACTACACTGCAGGTCGACCCCTGGCTTTTATAATCCTTATCCTTTTTATACTTCAAAATTAACATCCCCTTCACCATCAGTTTAAGAATAACCACATCCATGAAAGCATGTAAGCCATCCACTTCATTTGTTTATCTCCCCGCATCTTAGGTATCAATTTCTAACTTGCCCATGCCTATCAAGCCAGTAATGTGAAGAGACAAGCATATTCCTTTCTCTCTGGAGAATCTTCTGTTCTGCTTGGAAACTTTGGGCACAAGCAAAGTCCAGCCCAGTGCAAGGCATCAAATTGCAGCAACTTAACACCAGCTCAGTGTCAAACATCTTCCTCTTCATTTGGTCAGGTTCTGGTCACCTCAGCCCTGGCCATCCCAGCTAGGTCATGGGTCCCAGCTTCCAAGTTTGGGACTCACCCTCTTCCTTTCATAACAGACCAACCAGCACCTTCTCTCTCTCATTCTCAGTCCTCATGGACTATTTCAATGCCTTTAGGCTTACAACTCCTTGCATTTCAGACCAGCCTTTCCTCTCATCCCTAGCCTCCTTGGCCTATATCAAAGATTACCAAACTCAGACTATTTCTTCATTGCCACACTTTCCCCATTTTCTCTCTTCAAGTAGACCCAGGTGGTCACAAGCAAGCAGCATACAAGGCCATCTTTTTGCCAGCTTCCTTTAACTTCCAGTCCTGGAAGGGGTTTCTCTCATGGGCCAAAACTTTCCTGCTTTGATGCACCCAAAGACTATCTGCTTGTTCAAAATTCAAAAAGCCAAACTTTTTTTTTTTTTTTCTTTTTTTTTCTTTTCAGGTCTTTTCTTCAAATGCAAATCTTCTGTTCTCTCAGTAGTTCTGGGTTGGTCTTTTCAAATGCAAATTTCCTCACTCAGAGATTCTGGGTGGGGCTCAGGTTTTCTACTTAAGCCCCCATACTCTACACACAGGGTTTGAGACAAAAGCCTCTGTTTCTTCTGGACAGATTTTATTTCCCTTTTCAACATAACCAGTCAAGTAATGGCAGAAGGTGGACATACACTGTCTTTGTTATCCATACCCCATAATAATTTCTAATATACAAGTAGGTGAGAGAACATTCAGTATCCATGGTACATTCAGATAAACACATGATCCAAAACATATAATCTTTTTTAAGACTTTCCAGTTTCATCTCTTCACCTTGATTATCTACCCATTCTATGTATATGGCCTTGGGCCTTGGGGTAGGTGTAACCAAAAGCCCTAGCCACTGATGAATTATCTCCTTTAATAGGTAACACCAACCAAAGTAACAATCTAAGAATCCAAAGTTTCACTTCCCAGGCCCTTTCCTTCTTTCTTTTACAAAGTTCCATGCTTCTATGCAGTCTGGAGTCACTACAAAGAATCCCAATGCTTGTGACACCAACTGCTAAAGGGGCAGGGAGGTGACATCTTCTGACCTCTCTAACTTCACAAAAGGAAGACAGAATCACCATCAACAGCCCAAGGACTATTCTATGGGGCCAGACATACTGCCACCCTCCAGCCCTCTTACTAACTTTGTTACCACTGTTCCTCCCACCACACCCATCACCACTCTCTGCTGCATTCACTAATTCACTGCAAATGCCATACAGAACTCACAGATTATGGGGTTTATGGAAGCAACAGGCTACAATTCAAGTTCAGGAACACACTCAATCTCTCAGCCAGCTGTCTCTCTCAGTCTTTCTCAGTAGCAAATCTCTCTCTCAGAGTGTGTCTCTCTCATGTCTCTCTCTCAACAGCATGTCTCTCTCAGCTGGCAGTCAGAGAGATTTCTTCTGCCTCTAGGAGGGCTCCTTTTGAGCCTGGAAGGGTGGCCAAAATCAACCAATCCCAACATCAGAGTTCTACACATCTGAGAGAGACAGAGAACCTCCCAGAAGATTACTTCATGCTGCTTCAACAGAAATATCCCAGGTGATTAACTTAAACAATCAGGTATTCAGTTGCTCACAGCAAAGTGGGAGTTACAAAGACTACGGCTAGCAAAGCCATACCATGTAATTTACTACACCAAAGAAACAGTTAGCCACATATTCCATTTCATTCTCCTATAAAAGTCTTTGTATTTGAAAGTACTTATTACATTAAATTTATTATCAGAAAAAAGAGTTACAATAAATCATAAATTGAACAAATAATTTTCTGAAAATAAACACATTCATTTTCAAGTTTCTTTGAGACAATATAGTTTTTTTTTTAATTGGATTAACTATAAAAATTAGTTTAAATATAATTAATTACATAACATATTTTGCACATAAGGAAAAAGTTTAAATGTAGAAAGACTTAAAGTTTGTATTTTTATTCAGAAGGTATAACAGAAGGTGTAACAAAAACTTTAAGAGTAAATGGAAGAAACAACCTAGATGTCCATCAACTGAGGAATGGATAACCAAACTATGGTACATACACACAATGGAATACTATGCAACGCTAAAGAATAATGTAGAATC
>NW_006922179.1:923843-930651 GCF_000298275.1 Orycteropus afer afer
TTGACTCTTAGTTGGTACCCAAGTAGAGGAGTGAAGAGATGGATATGATATTCTTGTGAACTTGCCTTCAAACTTAAATTTGTCAGAATAAGAAGTGCATGTTTTGGGGCAATAGATACTCTGTCCAAGAATGGCACTGATGACAAAGAAATAGAGTAGTTGGAAGAAGGTCAAGGAATTAGTTCTGTATCTTTTCTTTCAAGCCTGTAAATTTCACTTTGATTTGTCATGTTCATTCATCTTGCTGCATTTCCCAGGCAGAACACTGGGGAACAGCAGAGAGAATTTTATTTATATAAATTAATGTGCTAATTAGCTTCAGTCTCACAACTTTTGGAAAATTGCCATTTCATTTTATTGCACACTAAAGATTGGGTGTCCCAAAGCTTATAAGTCTTTTAGAATGAAGAAAACTTTGCTAAAATATTTTTTACTACCTAAAAGGAAAATGTTAAGGTTAGTGGGTTTCAAGCTTGGTTGTTTTAGTCTCTGAGGTGGTAAATCTTTATGGAAATAGATTGCCCAGTCTTCCTTCTGCAGAGTGGGTGGTGTGCCACCGGAGGTCCTTTTAGGCTCCTTAGTAGCTTATTTTTTACTATTTGTAATTTTAGTCTAGAATTATTTTTGTGTGTAGATGCTTAAGAAAGGAGTTCTACAAATTCTAATTCCTGCATCTCATTGTATCAATTAACAATTGAGTTTATATACATATATAAATATAAAATATAAATTTATATATTCTGATATATGCAGAAAGAGTATTATATTAACAAAAGAATGATACAACAATACATAAAGTATTAATCTTAAAGAGTGTGGTATTTTAAATTGTTGGATATCATTCTCATAAAGGATGTGTTCTGGAAGGTTGTATTCTTATCTGGAATCTACCAGTGTAAGCTGAATAACCTTCAACAACTAATTGGATTTTTTTTCATTTGATGATTATTAATGAGTGAAATATTTGCCTCCATGTTTCAGAGGAATATTTTGGAATGAAATGAAAAATGCTCTGGCTTTGTTGAAGAACTCAAATTTGCAAGCTGTCTTGCATATATGCATCTGTGTTCTTTCAGATCTTTGATTCAATGGTCCTTATTTGTGAGATACTTGCTGCTGCTGTTAGTTGATTTCAAGTCATGGTGACGCTATGTGTGCTGAACTGACTCATATGGTTCTCAAGGGTGTGGTCTTTCAAAGGCTGAACACCAAGCCTGTCTTCCAAGGCACCTCTGGGTGGGTTTGAACTCCCAGCCTTTCAGGTAGTAGTCAATTGCTTAAATGTTTATGCCACCCAGGAATTCAGAGATATTTGCTACTACCACATACACAACAAAAAAAAAAATCTAAATGAATATATTTAAGTGTTAGTAATTAACTGATTAATGTTATATAGAACACTAAATTGATACAAGCACACTTTGTGTTTCTGTCCATCCTTCTCAACACTTAAGATTGTTAAACACACCTGGCATGGGCCTTTGTTTTACTTTTGTGCCCTTCAATAGCAGCCCAGGAGAAGGGTTTGCTTTATATCACATCATTTACAACTGCTTTTGCCCAAAAAAGGCACAGGCCTCTCTTTTTAATGGATGAAGAGCTGGTTAATTGAAGTGCAGGACTTCTGAAAAATGTCTTATTCCTGATATTCTTCCCCTATGTATCTCCCAGTGACTAGTAAGAAGAGTGCTCTTGCACTCTGTTCCATTTTTTAAAAGTTCAAGGAATGTTTCTGTTTTTAAAAATCTTGATTCCTTTTGTGTTACCCAGAACATCTTAAATAAAACCACCACAGTATTTTAATATTCCCTTTTATTGTCTCTAAAATGGAAAGAACAGCAAAAAAAAAGAAAGAAAAGAAAGGTGATAAACAGATTTGAGGATGAAAACCATGATTGTGGAAGATAGAGTAGTTGAGCATTCCCGTAGCAACACAGGACTATGAGTGATACAAAAGGGGTAGGTAGACTTCTTAGGTAGCTTCTTCCCCTTCCTTTCCCTGCATTAAAAAAAAAAAAAAAAATCTGGAAGGAAAAGGTGAAAGCATAATATGGTACCCCAGCCAATGTCTTATGAAGCCTTCATTCTGGTCTTGGCTCTGTTGCCAAAGATTAACTTAAACTCAGGCCAAATTGTCTCATTTCACTGGCACATTATCCTTGACCTGCAGACTGAGCTGGTTGGACTCAATTTCTCATTCTAGCTCCATGATTCTGTACCTTTATTTTCATTTTTAGGAGCAGCATTGAACGTCTCTATTACTTGTTAGAAATTTCCAATATTTAAAGAAAGTACAAAAACAATAATGGAAAAAGTTGCCTACAATTACTCAGAAGTCTTTAAAAATATTATGTAATAAAAATGGTAAGATAAAGAGCTATGTAACTCCTTAAATTTTTTAAATGGAAGTATTCTGGAATAGAAAAAGTTGTTTTCAGCTATTCATAGCAATAGCTATGTGTAGAGTATAGCATGATTTCCTGTGAATACTGTCCAGGGAAGCAAAAATGAAGATGATCATACAGAAGTGATAAGTGATAGGCTAGTAGCATTTTAAAGAGTAATTCGACAACTTATTCTGCTTTAAGTCTTTTCTCTAGAAGCCAATCCAATGAGGACTACTTGGGAACACAGACATTAGCTTACTAGAACAATGGCATTTGCATCCTGAATTATTCTATTAGATTCTAACCTTGGCACAATGTAACCCTTTTGCTGAGATATTTATAATTGCCTAGTAACATGGGAAACAAACAATTTATTCCTATTATCTGTGTGCATGTTTTGATACAGAGAAAGCAATCTGTGAATGACTGTGCACTAATAAGATCATGGAATGTCCCCAGCTTGTCATAATGGCTAGTAACAAATATTTGCACCAAGCCTTGGTTATCCAAATATTCCTTATGAGAAGTGGCTGGGTGGGTTTGATTTCTCTAACCTTGCAGAATCATTTTATTCCATTGTTCCTGCGATGGATATGTAGTGTAATGCACTCTAAAGCCTTCAGGCAATGCATGAATTGAATATTTACTATATGTGTAGCATGTTGTCTTGAAGTGTCTAATTTGCAAGAGATCTAGTACATGCAATCATATGAATGTGATGATGTTTCCCTTTTGGTTTTACATAGGGGACTTTTGAGAGATTTTCCCACCAATCATTTATAAGGAAAGGGAAGAAAATAGCCTGACTTACCATTTGTATTTTGAAAAAATGTGCTAAGAACCAGAACATATATATATATATATATATATATAAAGAGTCACTGAGCCTGCAGGAAAGAAAATGATTTCAACTAGAATCATAGAACAGCCAAATTCTTACCTTAACTTTCATACCACTCAACAAAAAAAAAAAAAAAAAACTGAAATTACTACACGACACTGTTTTAGGTATTAATACTACATTTAATATTTGACTTTGATTAAAAAGATCATCTTCGTGGGGGATGCATGTATTGTCATGGACATTATCTGAAAACTTAAGTATAATATCAAAAAGAAAAGGTTTCCTTGCAAGCCAGAATTAATTGATTGAACTAATATCAAAAAGATTCACACAGTATACCCCTCACCATCTTTCAGCTGGAAAGCATTCATTATGGAAAATCTATGCTAATATTAGCAGCATAAACAGAATTCCAAATAAAGAAGAACACAATGAACATCCTGAACAGCCCTGTGGTTTCCTTAAAGGACTCACTGCTTTGCTCATTCCTGTAGCAACCTGACATACCCCCTCCCCTTAGTCTCCCCTTGTCTCTCATCAGCAGTGTTACACTACCAATAGGGCAAGAGAGAAACTTGCTTCTGGCTACCATCACTGCTGATGGAGATGAGACACTGACTGCCTCAGAAAAGTTTCAAATAAGCTCCAGTTTGGTTATTTCAAAGCTTGACCTATTTTAGTCATGACTTCTTTTTATTCCCTTGACAAGAATGCATTTTTCCCATGATCTGAGAAAATAAAAAACCCAAACAAGTTCTAATTTTTTCAGTTAATAACCAGTTTGAACAAAGCAGCATTGGACGGGCTAAATGCAAATAGATCTTTTCTTGATTTATTGATTGAGGATTGTATTTCCTTTTGAAATATCCACAGAACAGGATGGTGACTTCTAAGACATAGTGGTCAGAGGAATTCTTCACACTTTACTTTTACCTAGCTTTGAGCTAGGCATCTCACATCTCTGAGTTTTTCTTTCCCCAGTTACAAAATGTGGGGTTAATCTAAATTATTGCTGAATTCCCTTCTTGGTCTAATAATAATCTACTGTTACTTCAGTTTTATAACATTGCAAGATGATGTTTGGTGTTAACATACACCAAGGAGAAAAGCTTTGCGTAAAATGCTCAGAGAATACTTGAACCATAAATATATAAATGGTTTAAAAAATTTTGCTAGAACTCAACTTTTAGGCCTTCAGGAGTAGGAGATGAAACAACATATTAACAAGTTAAGAAGACTTTTCACAGGAAATTTATAAAGGTTACTCACAAATGGAAACACACGAACATTGAAGAGCAATAAATCAAGACTGAATTATAAAGAGTGATTAAAACATATTATATAGTTATCTTTCAAAAATTCTCAAACCTACACATAAGGAGCTCTGGTAGCATAGTGCCTAAGGCACTTGACTGCTAACAAGAAGGCTGGTGGTTCAAACCCACCAGCCACTCCTCAGAAGGAAGGTTGGGCAATCTACTTCCATAGTGATACTACCTCGGAAACCCAAGGAAGGATTATTATGAGTCGGGACCAACTCGATGGCACATAACAACAATAACAACACATAAGAAATTGGTCCAGGGGAATAAATATATAAGTGGAATTCATGGTTCTTTGGCTAGAGAAAGGTACTCTGGTGCCTAAGGCATTTGACTCCTAACCAGAAGATTGATGGTTCAAACCCACCAGCCACTCCATGGAAGGAATACTGAGCCATCTACTTCCGTAAAGATTTACTGCCTTAGAAACCCAAAGGGGGTTGCTATGAATTGGAATGTACTCGATGTCAGTGAGGTTTTTTTTTTTTTTTTTTTGGTTTTATGGCTAGAGAGAGTCCAATGATATTTAATTTAATTAATTTAAACATATTGGTAGATGAAATATTCATAATTATATACTGAAAAACTAATAGTTGTAGAAGTTTTGTTTTATTCATCTAAAAGAAAACTTTGAACTGTATTATTTCTTTCTTATCCCAAACTGTTGTGTTCAAAAATAACAATTTCTCACAACAGGGTATGATATTTTAAGAACCTGTTTCATGGAATAGGAAGTATGATCAAACAAAATATTACATCTCGGAATGATTTTATTTTACAACCAAAATTAGTTCTAGTATGTCTTTCAACCTACCTTTAATTCTGAGTCCATTTTAACTTCTAAATTTTCTTCCAATTCATGGGAAAAAGTGATATAATGACTTACAGTCTTGGGCTTTTATAACTGTAAATTTTGTAATAAACAGATGTTTGAAAATAAATTTTTTAAAAAACTTTGTAAACTGATATATCAGAAACTGAACACTCAAATGAGAAAAGGTAACCCAAAACTCACTGCATCTAGTCGATTCCAACTCATAGCAACCCTCACAGGGTTTCTGAAACTGTAAATCCTTATGAAAATAGACTGCACCATCTTCCTTAAAGGGAGCAGATAGTGGGTTTGAACCATTGACCTTCTGGTTAGTTGCCAAATGCCTTATCCACTGTACCATCAGAGCTCCTTCAAATGAGTGCTATTCTTTTCATATAGTATACTGAATGATCAAGTGGGCTTTGATCAAAATATTACTATAAGGAATTTTGGGGTTATTTTCACAAACTGTGACATGGTTTTCAAATGACACACTACTCTCATGAGTTGAAAATAATTTTTCTTTTAGGTTTATTTTGGTCTAAGAAACAAAGTTCATTCAAAGCCAAGTGTAATACATAAATTGAGTAATCCAAAGTGGGTAATGCCATTTTGGAGCTAAAAAATCATGATTCTTAGGTAATAAGACTGAGTTTCTCATGTAGCTAATGGAATAAATGGCTGAATAAAGAATTCTGTAGAGCCCAATGAGTTGGAAACGTGTGAAGGCTAATTACAAACGGCAAAACCTGGGAGCAAATACTCAACTGACTGCCATTCAAGCTACAGAATATACTGCTGCACCAATTTCTGACTGCGCTGCTCATATTCTTTTCTTCTTTTAAGAAGATATAAATGCAGTGAAAGGCATACCAAGTGTTGCCATAAAGAAATGAGAATACATATTTTTGAAATGAGCAAATTAGTATGCATATATCCAAATGAGTATTGTCCTTAGAACAAGCCATCTTGCAGTCCATACATCTAGTTCACTAACACTACTGTCTTTGTTCCAAAATTGCTTTGAAATTCTTCTTTTAGAACCTTCTTCCGAATCTGTTCATGAATCACACGAGCAAACTGGTCCTGCTATTATATCACCAAGCCTCCTCAAGAGTTTTTCTTTTCTTTCACTCAAAGCAAATTTTATCACCTGCCTACTCACAAATATTATCACTGAATAATATTTTCAAATCATAAACCTTCTCAGTACAAGATAACTTGACCTTGTGGCAGATTTGCAAAAGGGATATTCTCTCATAAGGTAATTTCAAAGAGAATGGCCATACAAATGAAATGAATATGGACTCTTAATATGATGCCTCTGAGTGAAGGTAGCATAGTGGCTAAGGCACTTGACTGCTAACCAGAAGGCTGGTGGTTCAAACCCACCAGCCACTCCCCGGAAGGAAGGTTGGGCAATCCTACTTCCGTAGTGATA
>NW_006922179.1:931686-956074 GCF_000298275.1 Orycteropus afer afer
ATTAAGAGTGTAGCAAAACAGCCAAAAGAGCACACCATAGGATAGAGTCATTTTTAGAAAATCTTTTTTTCAAAAAATCAAGCCTGTTCCCCTTTTCAAAGCATGGATATTTAGTATCAAATATCTAAATATGACATATGGACTTTGCTTTGAAAGTAAACTCCAATAAGAAAAATAGGACAACTAATACCACATTTGGATCTTTAACATGCAAATACCATCATGTTTTAGCTCTGCAAAGTAATGGTGCCAGAATTATTTTTTAGTTGAAACATTTGAGAAACATTTAACACTTGTAATCAATGCTTCAGAGATGTCTGCCTGTGTTATTTTAAATACTTTATGCATCTGTGATCATTTCTACTTCTCTGTAGGCCTACAGTTCTCTTAGCACACACACACACACACACACACAATACATCCTACAAATTAAATATGAATAAACTGATCAATTAAACAAAATAATGGTTTAATTAAATAAAAAAATAAGTCAAACTGTTAAATTGATCATTTAATTTATTTCAAACTAGTCCATCTATCTTTGCTATCAGGTTATTTCAATCAATTAGAATGATCATTGAAAGAGAAGAAAACATGTTAGGTTAGGTGTCAGAAATACCTATGCAATAAAGACTGGGAGCTTAGTTGTTTTTTCTGTAAGATATGCCTTAACACCTGCAATACTCTACTGATGTATATGACCATTACTTTCTTCAAGGGAATTCTTCATAATGGGAGATTGGACCCCCCCCCAAAAAAAAAGGAGAGAGAGAGAGAGAGAGAAATACCAATGTTACCCACAACATACTTATGGATTCTAAAATGGGTAATTTGTTTACACACCTCATTGCACACTTTCCTCATTATTTAATTTAACATTTCCTCTGACTTTTACTCCTTCTACAACATTTAAGGTGAATATACATACATTACACACAAAAATACCATCTCCGCATATAAAACAACAAGGTTATCTGGAGCAAATATAGAATTCATAACTATGTGTCCTTTTTAAATGGCAGCAATTGGCCACACTGCACATCCATAGTTTGCTGTGAATAAATGTAGGATTATAGCACTGTGTTCTTGAATCTGTGGATTCTAGGTTCTATAAACTTTGGATCCAGTAAATTGCAGCTATTGTTTTTACAGCCCTTTCTAATACCCACCCAAGTGGAGGAAGCTTTAACATTGTTAAAGCTGAGCTATTTAACTGATAAACATTTTCACTAAAACTCAGTATCATTCTACCTTTGTTGTTTTAAATAAACCCTAACAATTCTAAGCTATTGTCATAGGAAAAAAATTAATTCCAGGGGTAATTATTATATTTATAAAAGTATTCATCATGGTATCTTTCAAATAATACATTTCCTAAACTTGTTTCTTTATAAATGATTTTGCTAACATTTTCATGGGATTGACTACCATAATCTTTACAGGTTTCTTTACAAAGACCTTGTAGTGATGTGGGAAAATTCTAATATCACACTTGGGAACAAAAGTACAAAATAACACATTGTGGATAACTTATAATATCAATTCTGTAAAATACAAAATCCTAGGGGGAAAAAAAAAGACTGGAAGGAAGTACTCTAGAATGTTCCTAAGCATTGCCTGTAATTTTTAGGATAGTAGATGATCTATTTTCTTATTATACATTTTTCTTTTTTTCAGATTTTACACAATGGGCTTAAAAAAAGAAAAATTACACTCTAGCATACTTCTCTGGTATAAGGCTAGGAAGACAGGTATAGATTTTGAAGATATAAAGCTCTAAAATGTTTTTCAAAAGAGTCAAACAATAATTTGAGTAGAGACTAGATCATTTGATTTTGTGACAGTCTCTGAGATAAAATCCCAGTTTTAAAAGAAATTTTGAAAGCAAATATTACCTAAAGGCAAGTGTGTTAATATTTTTTTTAATTCTTCTTTTTAGACAAACTAATATTATCCTGTAGCAGTTTTATTTCTTTCATGTGGATTTTAAGTGTAGCATTTATTTTATAAAGATATTACAAATTAAAAAAAATACATAAAGCTAGAGTAAATGTATATTTTTAAACGCTGTAGTCTTTTTCAGATATATTTTAAAATAATTCCTTCAAGTTTACCAGCTGAATTCTTTCTTCTATAAATCATATCCTTTAGTCTTCTAATTGTTAGTTATCATCCAAATATTAGACAAACAATTTAAGGAATGTTTGTTTTCAGACAGCAATAACAGCATTTCTATAGCTATGAAACTTTAATATGATTAGCAGTCTTCTTGATATTACTTCAATTAGAAGATATCCAGGTTTCACACTAATTTAAAAGTTTTCTGCAGAAAAAAAAATTATAAATTATTCCCATCCATGGTTCTATATCCTTTTAGTCTTTTACAGGGACTAAAATGAAATTTTTAAATATATTAAGTATTGATTATGTTGTTAAAAAGCGTAGGTAATAATATAAAACCCTTTTCCCAAATTCTTCGCAGAAAGTAGATGAAATGTAGGTGGAGGGAAGGCAAGTATTAATGGCCTGAGGTTCAGTTGTGCATGTGTACTCAGCAATTTAAAAATACTAACTTTGTTACATGTAATGGTAAGGAAACGTTTCTTTCTCTCTTTACCTAAAGGTCATCTATAATTGAGGACAAGTTAGCAAGAGTCTGGAGGCTGAGTGTGGCTTTGATCTAGCTGTCCAGCCTTTCTCAGTGCAAATCATTCTGGGGAGAAAGGTAGGAGTCACATCAATGAATTGGTCGCCTCACTAAAGGTTATCAAGGCCCCCTCTTTCTTCCTCCCTGCCTCTTCCCTCTCCCCAGTCTTTGTGGGCAATGCTGCATTTCTCTAGCCATTTGTCTTTGTCTTGTAGAAATGGTATTCAGGTATAATACTAAGCCTTTAGCCTGGTCTTTATGTGTACTTGGTTACCCGGATTTTACTTAGAGATTCATGGCATGTGTTTGCATCTCTGACCATCTTTATCAAATCATGTAAAAATATATATCACATGTTATTTGATTTGGATAAGTACAATATCCTCATTCTCAAAAAGGATTAGCATACCATCCATACCTTACATAAATCACCTCATATAATGCTTCCTTTCAACCATTAATGCAATAACATTGATAATATTGATTTGATTTTGAAATGACAAGAAAAGCACTAAATCCTCCAAATTAGAATAAATCTTAGAAGTGTTAAATAAATACATAATAGACTCTAAGTACACTTGGTGATTTTTTAATAAACATTTTTTGTGTTTTTACTTTTGCACAAAATTATTATTAAAAACAGGAAAAAAGATAAAAACATTTAAGATAGCCTTTTATAAACTATTTAGTCTACCTTCTATAAATTGAAAACTTGGCAGTATTTTATCAAACATCTTATAAATCATTGTCAGACCACTGTAAAACAGTCATTTTGAATTACACTATAACTAATTACTTTTATAATCAAATATTTCATCAATTATAAAATACATTAATCTTTTATCTAATTTAGATAAAAATAAGCTATTTCCAAAATCATTGCTTCTTGTAAGTACTTTTGCATGGTTAATTTATATTCACATAATTTCTCACACTTTCCTATCAAAAAAAAGTGTTTCTCATTAAAGCAATAGTTTTAATTTCTATATCCATAGTGTCATAAAATAAATTTCAATATTTACAGAAAAAAAGTCTTAAATAGTATTTTAAACTTAAAGGAGGTAATAATAGCTACATATTTGTTTCCAAATAATTTCTAGAAATTATAAGGTAAATTCTTATGGAGAAGACTAAATTCTTATGACAAATAGTTATAGAGCCTTCTATTTTTTTCCTTGTGATTCAATATTCTTGAGAATTTTAGTATAGATACACTAACGTTGAATTTAAAAGATGACTTTACATTTTTTTTGTGTATAGAAGAAAAAATATTTTCATATTATATCTCTTTCTTTTGGAATGTTTCTATTTCATTTAACATATTAATTCTGTAGTATTTTAATAGCAACAACTTCAATTGCTCATATGTTTCTGCTATAGATATGGTTAAAATAAATATAATTTCCACATATGTAAAATGGATTTAGTTTATACACTTACAATTTTTGCACTATATACTACCAATTGGAACATTTTTGTATTCTGTCATGTGCTATGAACACATTTGAGATAGCATCATGCAACACTAAAATAAGTTTATTACTTTCAATCTGTTATATAAAAGCTGATCTCAGTGTATGTAGGAAATAATTGAATTTATAAATGACTTTATGTATTGCGATATTAACATAAATATGATTTTTATTCTTGACATTTGTTTGAAAATCAAAGCCTTAATTTTTTTTAAAAAATACACCTGTATTAAATACAGCTTCTTCTTCTTTTTTTTTTTTTAAATCATGGAAGTTCTCTTTTCTATAGCCCCATTTTGAAATTGAACAAAATATTGCTATCGAATAATACTGTATTTAATAATTCAAAACAGGATTTCACTTTGAAAAATCCCTGGATTTTACTCTGATAAAATAGTATTTCATTTTCATGATACAATTTTTAATCATTTTTTCACATACATCCTGATCATTTATTACATCATATGGTCTCAACACTTATTTTCCTATAAATGTCCAATTCTAAGGCTAACAATAGAAAAAGCTTTTGTATGCAATACTTTATTCCACCAAAATAAATCTTGGTTTGGTCTGAATGTTATTATGAAGCAAGAAATAGTTGTTTATCTAAACATTTGATCAATAAGTGTTGCTTTCTATATCAGCATTAGTAATAGAAGCAGTCTCATTTAAGAGCAGTGCCATTTTAGTGTAAGTGTACCCTAGTATAGAAAGAAGATTGTCACACTCCTTTCTAATAGTGAAAGATTTTAGTTTCCTTTTATGCAGACATTCTCACCTAGTATTTTCCAATTCTGTAATGCAAATATTCACCAAGAGGTTAAATACAATGTTGGCTCTGCAATATGTATGCAGGAGTGCTGCATGCATTTTGCACAGCCTTCATTGAATTTAACCCTAGGTCAACAGATATGTTTAAGTGTGGACTTGAACATAAATGATGTCTAGCACAAGAAAATGAGCGAGTGTGAAGTTTTTATAAAATGTCACATTTATATAAGAGCAAGATCTCAAAGGATAAAAAAAAAAAGAAAAAATGGGGGGGGGTAGGGGTGTTCCAAAAGAACTTGGGTGAACATATGTTTCATTACTTTAATTTGGTTACTGTACCAAATCACAAGTAGCCAAGCTGAAGTTACGACTATCCCCTAACATTTTCTTTTCTATATTCCTGCTATGTTCACTCACTTTCCAACACTTCTATTTCCAGGCACTTTTACCATATGAAACTGACAGCAATTGTTCTGATTCATGGTTTAGGAGGAGTAGCTGATTAATCCCATGTCAGCAGTCTTGACCCTATGTGGAAAATAGAACCTTAGAAGGCCCACTCAACAATATATCAGGGAGAAGAGCTGTGTGGTTTGCCTTGCTCTTAAATGTAATGAAAGTTTAGGGCAGTGCCGAACAGTGATTTGATACCCCCTCCCATTTTCAACCTTTGTTTCACAAGAGCCTTTTGGGGTAGGATGAGAATGTAATGGGGAGAGGAGAGAAACAATTAGATTATTTTCTAGGGCAAAATCTTATGCTTCCAGACATTTTATTTGTGTGTTCTAAGAAATAACTGAAAACATCCTTTTCTTTTTTTTTTCTTAAATGTATTTATTGAATTTTTTTTTTTTTAATAATGGATTGTATATTTTTATTTAAACTTTTACATTTCTTTTTTTTTCTTTTTTGGTTACTATAGAGTGCTCTTCACCTTTAATTCAGAGATCTAACATGGCTCTATTCTAAAATAATTGTAAATAATTCCATAGCTTAGGATCATTTTTAATATCACACAGTTTGAAAGAGAAATGCATATACTAAATTTTAAAAACACAAAAGACAAGAGCTGAGGAAATCACACTAACCTTTGAGATGGCATTTTTATTTTTTCCACAGAAGCCCTAAACTGAACATGTACTTCTAATATGCATTAGGAGTAAACCTTAGTACTCTGTATTATAACTCTGTATTATATTCTAAGAATTTATGATTAAAATAAAGGAATAAAGTAAAATTCCTTTTTTTTTCAAAAAGGGTATGTGCATGAAGGCATTAATGTGTGAATTTTATTTACAACCCTAAAATAGATTGAAATGCCCAGGCAGCTTGAAAATCCATCAAATAATGTTAAATCAGAAAAGCACAATGTGCTGAAAATGGTTGTCACAGAATACAAACTGAATTTCAGTACTAGAAACCAAGCACAACTAGTAAATGCAAAAAAAATAAAAAAAAATACATAGTATAACTAGATAAAGCTAACATGTGCTGAAATCTTCCCTTGCAAACTGCATAATAGCACTTGCAATGGCCCCTTTCTGTCACCCACTGTCACCATCAAGCCTCGATTCTGCTGCAGTCAGGTGAACAGTTGAAGAGCTCTTACGGTTGGCTGCATAAAATTCCAAGGAAAGATACATCTGTAGAATTTTTTCTTGAATAATAATAAATAGCACTTTTTGGTACATTTAGATTTTTCCTATATTTTCATACATCCTATTTATAACCCCACATCATGTGGGATTGTGCTAGTCACCATTTAAAACACTAAGTACCCAAGTGTTGCCTTGTGAACAGAATCCATATGTATTAAGCAGAAGACAATAGAATAGCACAATTTAAAATTCAAAATTAATCGGCCTTTTGAACGGAACATATTTTTACTGTGGCTATTTTAAATGCTATGTGCTGAGATACAAAATACAATATTTTGATGTTTGAATGCACCATCTTCAGATTAGCCCCCTCTCATAATTAAAAAAAAAAAAAAAAAAACACAGCAAATAAAATGTTTCTCAAAGACTGTTCTTCAGAGCCAAGGATTCTGCACATTCTGCTGAGGTGGGTGGCATTAAAAAATGGTAATAACAACAACAATAACAGAAAAACTGTAGGTTATATTATGTTGCTCCAAGAATTCTAAATATGTGGCTGTGGTTTTACGAAAATGTCTTTTGAAGGATCACCAAGCATGTGGCATTTTCTATAAAAATAAAAGAATTTGTAAGAGTGTGTATGTGTGTGTGTGTGTGTGTGTGTGAAATGATCTTTATCATTTTCAGGGATTTTTTTTTGGAAAGGAACTTTTTTTTTTTTTTTTTTTCTGCTGCACAGGGGAATATTTTTTCACCTCCCCTCTGAAAGCTGGTAGAAAGTAGTTTCATTTTCCCCCTTTTCTCTGGTTTTGATGGCATCTTTTCATAAAGAAATTTCTAAGCCCTGTCTGCTTCATTTACCCATGTGTGGCTATTTGAACTGCCTAGATCTCAAAGGCACACAAACACCTTGTCAATAAAGTAGTAAATTAAAGAACTGGCATCAAAAAAGCATCTTTCAGTGAATTTCCTCATTAGCAGCCAACTATTTTGGGTGCTTTCAGGCTTAAATTTTAACATTCAGTAAAATTTAAATATTATAGACATTGGGATTATAGATTAAAATAGTATAATGGGTATTGAGTGAAGTCATCCATCTTGTCCTTTTAAGAAAAAAATACAAAAATTTCTCATAGCTATTCTTAAAAGAACACTGGGTTTCACAGAACACAATAAAAATATGATGTAATTTTGCATTTTGTAACATTGTGATAGTATTCATCAAAAAGAAAAATTAGGCAGAATACAAATTATATATCTCTCAATCAGAGAGAATTTAGTTTTTGTTGTCAAGAATATATTATTGAAGGAGAGTGTTTTTGTGTCCTCACTAATTGGATGGTTCTTTCTGCTTTTCCAAACCTCCTGAGCGAGACAATGTGTAGGATCTATGAAGAAGGTTGATGTTGCTTAGATAGCATGGTTTGGAAGATGCTGTTTGCAAGCTTATTTGCTCCTGTGTTGTGTTCATAAGCAAGAGAGTATAATTCATTTCTGCATATCTGCTAGACTGGACAAATCAAGGTGACAATCCGTGGTTGGCTCTGTCAGGCCCTTTGTCCTGCTGCTGCTGTGAATTGAAGTACAATGAGAGCAAAGTGGAATATATAACCGTCCAGCTGCCTTGTTGTGACAGCCCAGTACCACCACTGCAGTATGTCAGCTTGGGTTTGTGTACCGGTAGCCAATACATAAGATGACAATGCAAATGTGTGAGAAGTCTTCTATAAGATAACAAATCATGTTGGGGGGTGGGGAGTGAGGTAAAGGGAGGAGAGGAAAAGGGAAGGTTGGACACATGTCTTAGAAAAATAATGACCCGTAAAAGGTTATATTTTTGGTACAGTGATTACATTCAAATGCAGGGCCCACATCCCAATTCTGGCATGTGTCTCAAAGATGCAGGTAGGCGCTTACACTTAAATCTATAATACCATTTCTGTGTGCAAGGTTCGGCTTTAATGTTACTTTTAAGGCTGTTTATATTTCATTTACGCATGCAATTAATCATCTTTACTGTGTTGATGCTACTGGCGTCAGCAGTGTGACTTAATTAAATTTGAAATTATAGTACAGTAAATATAGGCTTCCAGCTAGCCCATCTAAATTAAATGCTGTGGTCTATTTCTTACCCATGGTGTTTTCCAATTTAAGTGTTTATTTGAAAGGTTACATTTCAGACTGAAATCGGGTTTGTTTTTTAAAAACTTAACTGTTGCTAAGCTAAAATATCTATCATTCAATAAGCACTTAATTCCTATCTATTGTCTCTGTTTTCAAAATAAAAACACAAATACATGTTTGTCCTATTCCATTTCATATATATCTGGTTAAGTGCTTGAAGATAGTTAAAGAATTGTTTTTTGTACCCTTTCACTACCTTGTTTCACTACCTTGTTTCACTGAGATATCAGCCCTGAGCTGCTTCAAAAAGTCTATCCTCCATTTTGTTTCAGGCTGGTAATCAACCAATTAACTTAGAAAATGGAAGTCCTCCGCTATGCTTTATATATATCAGCTGTTAGGTGGGTTGTTTTACCTGTTTGAAAGCTAAGCGAACAGTTTACTGTTGATCTTCTTAAATTGGCCTCTGAAGAACATTCACATGATGACAAATAAATGACACTTGCTTAGGAGACGACTTGGGAGCTGGAAACCTTTAGGATGTTATCAACTAGAGAATCATCCTATATGCAATACCTGAACATTCCTGAACTTCTTATTGATAGAATGAAAATTTAAGCTAGCCACTCAAAAATTCCAAAGGTAAAATGCCAAACTCTAACACAATGCTAACTTCATTCTTTAAATGTTTATGCTTTGTGTACTACAGACTTACTCAAACAATTCATAACATGTCTAGCAAGGTATCTGAGCAGAAATGCAGTCACACGCCTATCATATACACAATACAGGGTTTGAATACTAGAAATTTGTCATCCATAAAGTGCAGCACAGGACTTGTATGTAAAAAGCCCAAGTGCTCTCTCTCTCTCTTTCTGTCTTTTCTAATGCAGTGCTGCCTTGTCTGCACTTTTTGAAATTGCATATTTATCATTCCATGAATTATTTATGAGATTGGAAAAGTGGTGGGGGGTGTTAAGGAAGAAGGACATACAAAAAATGTATGCTTGAAATACTTGGGATAGGGGATGTTTTTAATGTGAATGCCAGCAATTCTGCTCAAGGATAGCTGCATTCTGATTTTTTTTTCTTTCTATGTGTTGTGTTTAGATGTAGAGTTGCATGTTTTGATATCTAAAAATTGTTTTGCTGTGTTGTCTACTTGCTTTCTGAGAAAATTAGGAAGGTTAGGTTGCAATTTGTTTAGAATTAGGTGGTTTGGGAACTAATATGAACAGAGTATTTCAAAAATATTTCTAAAGTGCAGAGCATTTAATAAATATTAATCTTTAGTATGTTCAGTCTCTATTGTTGTCAAAGGGCTGACAGATTGAGGATTAATGGAATGTTTCATAAATTAGAAATGAAACTATCAGCAGATTGTCTAAGTAGGAAACAACCATTTCACAAGCAAGAGCTTTGGACCAGTTGAATATCCCACTCTTAAATCCAATCATTTGGGAAAATAATAAATAAATAAATAGCTGGACAGATAACTAAATAAATAAAAACAACCTAATTCTACTAGCTGAGACCATACATTTTGCTTCTATTCAAGCAATCAGTACATTCTACATTTTTTCACATATCGATGAGTTTTACTTCTAAAATAATTCTAAAAAAAAAAAAAGAAACCCACAAACAAAACAAAAGAAACAAGAAAACGACCACAGAAATGGCTTTACAACCAAGAAGGCCAATGCTAAGAGTTTCACTGATGTGTATAAACATTTTAACAAGTAGGATAATTACAAATGTCATGTGGGATTTTAATTCTACTATCCCAAGAGTGTTTTATTGGGGGATGTGTATGTGTGCACAGCCAAGTGCATGTATGGGGGAGGGTTGTAGGGTAAGAGGGGCTGGATATATTTGGGAGCATTCTGTGATTTCCTATTACATCCCACAATCTAACATGATGGTGAACTACTAAATCCCCAAAACTAACCTTCACTCTTCATGAAAGATGAATGTTACAGCTCATGACAAAATATTTAAAAAATGATAATTTATTGCTCTTGAACACAGACAGCATGTTAGACTAAAAAGTAATAGACACATGTGAGGTGGTAAGTCTTGGAAATAAGCTATGCTAAAAAGAAAAATATTTTGTTGTGTGTGTGTGTGTTACATGACCACACTCTCTACTTTTGATTCAGAAAATTCTGATACAGGAATTACCAGGTTAAAATTGAGACAAGAGTTCCTTTAATTCTCCCTCTTCCTGTTATATTCATTTGGATTTATTAACTTTTCTGCCTGGTTGTTCCGAACACTCACCTGAAGTCCCATTCTTCCTATTGGCCAGAGATATGTAATTTGAAAGTGGGCTAGTAGAGTGTATAAAAATGTTTAGTCTAATCACTCCCTAATGACAGCGACTTATGTCCTTAGTGCAGTCGATTTGTTTCCTGGGTTTTAAAAGTAGATTATTTCCATGGTGCAGGCTTAGTGTAAGCTGTTGAGAAACCACAAGCACTGCACTTCAGCCTGAGTTTGGGACGTTCGCCAAGGGTAATCTGATTAAAAGGGCATTTTTTACAACATTGTGCTGCTTTGAAATTTCTGTGCAGCCTGATAGAGCAGGGGCCAAAAAAGAAAGAAAGAAAATTGTATTTTGAAGACTAACTAGTTTTCTTGAGAAAAATTAGAAACCTGATCATTCTCTTCAGCCTAGCTGCAATGGAGAAACAAAACATTCTTAGTAACACATCTGTTACTGACCACTGGTAAAGTCATGCAGTTTTTCTTGCTCGTGTTTTTTGCTATTAATCAATAGGATGAGATGACATAGGTGTACTGTTTTTTCAGCCTTGTTCCATCCGGAAATATGAAAGCAGTATGTTTGTGGTTTGACTTTTGTTATTTTGTGACCCGTATGTATATAGGCCATGCTCTGCTTAGAGAAAGTGACTTGAGGTCTGCATTGAGAATCAGTAACAGTTATGATTACCTGAGTTTAGCAACTGTAAGTTGTTAAAAAGTAATTATGATCTCTCAAATCTTGGGTGTCTTTTAAAAGATGGAATATAATATCAATTAAATATGTCCGTTTGCACACATCAGAATGCATTCAAACGAGCCTTTGTTGCATCACTTATTTTACTGAAGTATTTTCATATTTTTTGGTGGGATCAAACTAGTCAAGTAAAGATAGGTAACTAAATCTCTCATTTTGCTAACATCCCCCAGAGTACAATGTTTAGCAAATTCATGTGAGAATCCACCCATTTAAATAACACAAGGCTATTTGCACCCAAGTGTTGGCGTGCAACTCCTACATAAGAGTATTTGGTTTCTGTTTGCTTCTTCAGACCACTGAGCTAATGGTCTTCTGTCTCTTTGCAGAGGACTTCAATAGTTTCCTGTCTTTTCCCCCAACAAACCAAGGCTTTGCAAAATAATTGAAACACTGTAAAGAGATACCATGACATAGTTCTGAGAAGAAAAATAAAATCAACTTTAATTCCTTCTACTATTGGTTCTGTTGTGTTAAGCATTGTGCTAAATGCCATATAGGAATAAATTCCTGCCGACAAGCTAATTGTATTCTACCAAGGGAGCTGAGAGTGTGACACAAAATGGTAAGCATTATATTCAAACTAGAAACCAAGTGCTGAGGGAACATAGAGGAGAGAACTGGGTCCCCTTTGAAAGGAATTGGTTTTAGTGGATAATATTTTAGAGAGAGAATAATTCAAAAGTGAAGGGTTTCATAATCCACAAATTTACCTTGTCTCAATAAAAATTTATGTCTATGAAAGGAAATAGACAATTTCATCTATGTATTTCATGATGCTAAGATCTTATTATTGCCTGGCAAAAGCTTTCTACGTTAAGCAGTCCTAAAATGTTGAACTTTTTTATATTATCTGTTTCTAAATTCTGTGGTCTATATTTTAATGGAAGTAAACCTCTGGGTTTCTGATTTATTATGGGAAATATAAAACATGATCATATAGCTTAAAATATATTTTCTGAGTTTTGGTAACATGAAAAAAAATGTGCTAAAAATAACTAGTGTCACAATAGAAACCCAGACACATTGCAAATTGTATTAGGCCTTACCCTGTGACAAGTATCTATTGGATTTCTTTGTTCAAGGTGACAGTTTTCCTTCTGAGCCATCTTTAACTCCCCAGGAACATTGGTATAGAATGGGTCAGGAACGTGTGATATGGTAAAGATGGTTCAATAACAAAATATGGTGTTTCCAGAGAAACTGTTGGCAGACATTAGGTCGTGTTTCAGGAAAACAGTGCTGTCACTTCAGAACAAAATTCCCATCTGCGCCAATGGGTTGTCCTTATGGATTCAGAGAGCATTTTATGGTCTTTTTTCCCCCTGAAGAATAGAAAGGGTAATTTGACTCAGCCACATTAATATGAATGGCTTGGAGTTATATGATTGAAGATTTTTTAATACTAGTACCAATGTCAGTTTGTAGGGTAGAAGCAGTGCTCCAGGGTGCCAGTGATCCAAAGGACATATTCTTGTGGCCAGAGAGACAAAGAGAAATGATTTTATTCTAGGAAGGTATAGGTAAGAGTGAAGAGATGTTTTCCTGCAGCCTCTCTGTTTGGCATTTTATTTGGGAAGCAGTCCTTTGAAAACCTTTTAGGAAGAATTGGACATGAGAGGCCACAGCTCTATGTAGCTTCCTATATAACCCTTTTGTAGCACTACTAATGTTTGTCAACTAAATTTACTCTTTGAAGTTCAATGCAGTGGTTTTTTTTTTTTTTTTAATGTAGGTTTTGTGTATCTCTTTAAGATTTTTGAATTTTGTACCACTTAAAAATGAGATAGATATTCATGTCAGGGAGATGTCCTGCTGTTCTGGGAAGGGGAGGGGGACACCATTAAAAAAAAAAAATCTTGATAATCAAGGCCACCTGTGATCGTGGGCTGCTTTCCGGAGCACAAAGGCACTAAGGAAAGCTGTTCTCCAAACCAAAGCAACATTTCTGTGATCCACAAGACACTTCAGCCCTCTTCCCACTAAGAAAAAAGCAAATCATGCTACAGCAAGATCAGCTGTTCTCTGTTCCTTTCTTTAAAAAAAAAAAAAAAAAATGTGGTTGTTGCTATTTAACACAAGCCCTGTGACCTCAGTGCTGTGGCTGCTTTGAAACACCGAGCTATTTAATGATGCAAATTACAAACAGAGGGAAAACATCAGAAGAATCTGTCTGGGAATTAGGTTGTTTGACTGAAAATTAGCTAGCTTAATCGAACTTGCAGGAGTCAGATTTTCTCTGTGGAAGCCTGGTTTGGAGCTTTGGTCCATTTGCATTGTCTCCCCACTCAGTAGGACTCTTGGAAATGTAGAAATTAGACACAGGAAAAGCTATCTTCTATTTACGTGGCTGAGATCACCAAATGACCTCTTGGATTTTTAGTAAGAGCCTTACATTTTCCAAGGAAATGTTACATTAGAGACTTGCCAGAAGTCCACCTAGAATAATTAAGTTAAATTATGACTATATTTCAACAGTTCCAAAAACGCTGAGTCAAATTATTCTGTCATTGAAGAGATAGGATGATCTTATATGTGTTGAAGCATAATTTTGCTTTGGTTTGAGGACACTGTATTTCACAACATGACCCAGTTCACGCAGAGAGAATCGTTGTAAACATTGAGTCTAGTCAAACACTTCAAAGACACGCTTAAAACATAGGACTATGCTTGAGGTTTATAAATAATTCCAAAGGTCAAAAAATTGTGGCATGTAGAGATAACAGCATTAGGTCATCCAGATCCACATTAGAATATCAGTTCCTGAATTAAGGATTCAACAACTTTTAAGTCATGTTTTTAGTTTCTAAGTGCTATGAACAGGGCTCTGGCATGCGTTCTCTGATTAGTTTCAGAAATATTTGTACTTTCATATATATTTTTTATGTATATAGTGATGACTGTGTTTGTTTTTTATTTATAATTCCAAAATAGCAAAAGTCCTAAATTACTCGCCAATTAGATCTTCTGTTTCATGGCCAGCTTAGCAATCAAACATCTCTGTCTGGTAGGAAAAAATAGCACCTGTAAAGAAAGGATGTCATCCAGAACTGTATATTTCTTAATTAAAAACAATAATCTGTAGGTGATAAGATTATAAATAATGATATAGTAGCTTTAAATCTTTAAAAATAATCAGCTTAACCCTCGAAATGCAGTAGATCAATATATAGTTGGAAGCAATATAACAAGACATATATGATGGAGTGAAATTTACTGCTACAACTTGTATATCTTAGTGAAATAACATTGATGAATTTAGGCAGAATTCATGGAATAGAAAAATACAAGAAATATTATTATCATTTTATGTATTTTAAAATGTAAAATATGTCATTGTTTGTTATTTATAGACATGAATGTTAATGAAAATATCTGGCAATAGTTTCTGAATTTCTACTGAGATAACTGTCAGTTAATAAATGTGTCAAATTTAGTTATTAGGAACACACTGTCATTTCTAAATTTTGTGAGAATGGGAAGTTCTTAACATTCCAACTGTTTTACAACAATGCAGGTTATATGGAAACATGGTCTTTCTTAAATTTTTTTAATTGAATATTTTTAGTGATGAAATGGCCTTAGACTTACACAGAATTCCAGTCTTTATAACACAGGTGGCAGACTTCTTTAAGCATGATATCTAGTCTGTCATAGCTAGAGGAATGGTCATTCTATTTTCCATCAATTTTTACAAACTAAATGATAGGTATTTTTTAGTATTCTGACAAGTGTTGAATGAAATTCATTAGTCCTCATTTAATGCTTATAAAATCATATTTTAAAATTTAGTGCACAAATTTTTATATTTACAATAAATGATGACATCAAATCTGTAGTCTATGTCTTCGGATTGAGTTATTTATTTTCTTTACTGTTTTTAAAATGATAGAGAGGCAAGAGAGCAATAGTCCTCAAAGTATACTTTGAAAAAGTTTTAGTAAATATCTTGCTTTTTCTGATGTGCATGATCTACTGTTTCTAGATTGCATACAAAAGTGGTTTCTGGTTTCATTCGCTTGTAACTATGATCAATGTACAATACAAAAAAAATTATTTATACAAGATAATTCTGTATGTCACTGTGAAAATAAGTTCAAGAGACATGAAAAAGTGTTTTCTCTTCCATTACTATTCAGGGTCAGTTTTCATAGTGGTACTCAAATTTGGGTGCTTGGTTCTAAACAACTCTAATTTTGTATTCTGTACAGTTTTTTGAAACTGTTGCACCTCTAGAAGGAAATTACCCAAGTTTTCCTCCTCCACACCCTACCGACTGCCTTTTTGTTCTATGTCTTCATTTTTCTGAATAGGTGAATACATTATCACCTGGCTGGATGCTTAAATGCATTGCTTTTAGCTAACTATTCTAATGCATTAGCCTTACATTGTATTATCCTCGGGAGAATCCTTAGGCTAATAATATGATGGCCTTACCAATGAAAGAACACTAAAACACACAGTCGTCATCTTCTCTTTTCTGTGAGGTATGGTCCAGGACCATGAAATTCACAGTGGTTAGTAAACTTGTGTTATTATTCTATAAGTTTGGCCTTGATCCTTCTTCCATATCTGATCAGTGAAGCCCACCATAAATTAACAGTATTGAATATGTTATGATATATATAAAAGTAGAGTGGATATATGTTGATATATTTAGAATATATCTATAAATGCATGTATATTAATATATGTTTATACCAAAGTTTGCAAATAAGCATATTAGTTCATGTCATTTCAAAAAAGGTCCTGTGTGAATTAAGCAGCAAATGATTTATAGGCACTTGTGAACATTTTGCAACTGGGGAAAAATCTGTCCATAAGAGACGGTAACACTGATTAGCTTTTGACTTGCACATTGATAGATTCTGAGTGAATCAGCCCCTGAAGGTGGTAGATGGAGGGGAGGGCAGATCCCTTCCCGTCCTCACACACTCCTCAGTGGAGCATAGTCGACTTCTCCCAGTTTATTGGGGTATGGATCAATGAACCCGCCTCTTTGCGGCAAAAGCACATCCGTCCTGCTCCAGACTGTGGGCAGATCCTCAGTGGAGAACTAGCGGATGACTGCTCAGCTCCTCTTTTCGGCCCCAGCCCCCAGCCTCTAGCTACAATCTTAGCAATATTCTCTCTCAATGTGAGCTGCGCTGTCTGACACTGCAGCAAAAGCCAGTGGGAAGAAACAATATTGGGTGCATGTAGGAGTGGAAAGGGCACAGGGGAGATTGGAGGAAGAGATGGGATGCAGAAGGCACAGGCAGGAGGGAGACTTGGCTGAATGCGGCTTATCTCTTCCCACTAGATCCCCTAGATTTCAAGGACTAAAATAGACCTGACTATAAATAAAACTAAATCCTGTTTAACCACAGTGCCTTCCTGGACTGGCTAGAGCTATGGACTTCACTGATGGAAGTCATCATTGCCCAAACTGCACTCCACAGGCCAGGTGCCCCTCAATATATATATTTTTTTCTATATGGTATTGTTTATTCTGGAAAGCATGTTTACTTATTCTACCACTGACAATAGGCCATTTTGTGTTGCTAGCATACTATGGTCATCAAATAGATGTAAATATTACTAACAGTAGGGATAGAAATTTGGAATTACTTTACCACATGTAGTATTAATGCCTTTCTTTCTTCAGAACATGAAAGCATAAGTGGCTTTAAACAAACAAACAAACAAACAAACTCACTGCCATTGAGTCAGATCCCACTCATAGCAACCCCTCCTTAGGTTTTCCAGGCGGTATCATTATGGAAGTAGATTGCCCAACCTTCCTTCCTTATGAGCTACAAAATGGTAAAAGTAAAGGGACTGCAACGAACATCTTCTTTTAAGATGTCTTAAGTAAACATTTAAGTAGGAATTAGCAAAGCCAATACAGGTAGTCCCAGTTGTGAACAAAATCATAAGTCATATTTGTAAGTGAGTCAGAACAGCTACATATAGTTCTTATTTATTTAGCCTTATATTAGTGCAAGAAATGGACTGAAGGCTCTTCCGTTGTTTGAAAGCTGCACATGTAGGAAGTGAAGGTGATTTTGATGAAGAATTTGTTGCAAGCAGGGGTTGGTTCAATCTTTTCAAAGTGTGAGCAAATTTACATAGTGTTAAAGGGCAAGCAGGAGTCGTCCATCAGCCTGCAGTTAGTAACCTGGGGACTTACTGTACTTATGAATATATGCATATGTATATATCTGTATTTGGAGGACACTTTAGTCAAGTAAATTCCATATATTCTAAACTTTTAGCTTTTCATCATGTGATTTCCTGAGAAGTAACTCCCTGTTAGCTTTTTCTCTCATTTACTCACTCTAGGCATCACTCATACTTATTCAGTGGCAGTGAACACAGGGAGTATTCACTACAGCCTTCGTGAAGATCTGATGCAAGGCAGACAGCCAGAGAGAACTTTAGGGATTTGGCAAAGACAAGCACAAATCTTAACCTATCCCAAATTCTCATTTTGAACATGCAAAATTTCAGTCACTTAAAAAAAATAAATTTAATTATGTGTAGTTCAGTACTTTCTTCACAGAACTGGTTCTAGAAATAGTTTGAGAACAAACTGTTCTGGGTTTTATTTTTACTGGATCTGTAGGTAAGACTGCCAAAACTGTCACTTAAAAAATGTTGTTTGCAACCAGATTTTTGAGTCCTCTTTTCTGGTTCAGAGCTTTGAAAATAGCAGCCAAATGTTTGGATACTTGTTCAGTTGTACAGATAGAAATTCTAGGACTGTCCAAAGCATTCTTAATGGAAGCAATATAAAAATTAATGAGAAAGGAAGGGAGGGCATAGGGAAAGTCAGGAAGGAAGGCAAAAGAGGAACCTAGTGGGAAAAGTCAAAAACACTGTGCTTTGACCTACTTTGGAAACTTTTCCTTTCTACCAGACTTTACTCGCAAACACAAAGTCATCTGCTCAGAGTAACATGCTTATTCTGTCACAACACCTTAGAATTCCAGAAATAAGAGACCTCTGGGATCACCTTGACCATCCCACGACTACAAGCCTTAGTTATACCATGTGATGCGTCATGGGAGATTCGGATGGGAATGCAGTGCTCATGGTTAGAAAGGGAGGAAATTTCTTTTATAGATTGGATTTTGTCATTGCCATTTCCCAATTACTTGGCCACACACACTAGTCTTTCCTGCCTCCTGTTCTCACCTCCCTCCCTTCCCACACAAAAGGAACAGTACTCTGAACATTTCTTGTTCTCTGCATTGCTCTTGTTGGGCAAAGATCATCATGCTCTGATTTAGTGTTTTCAAATAAGTGTGCCCTCTGCTGCAGCACTCTATTGAGAGACAACACAGCCCAAGCGGGAGAGTTCAGCATGGCCACTAATAAAACACAAGTGCGGCTTTGTCAGGCCACGAGTGATTACTTGAACAAGTGCCAACGAAGAAACCAAACATTAGAGCTCAGCGCTTCAGACCCTCAAGACAAAGGGCCAATTGACTTTCCTCATTAGTTTTTGTGCCAAACATGTAAACACAGTTTCCTCTCTATCTTTGATGCTCAAAACATGCCAGCTTGTTAACATCTTGGGTGGTACTGTGGTTTATGAGGCTACGAAGACTATTATATTGGGGTGGGCATTTTTTTTTTCTCTTATTGGAAAAGATTGACTTATTCTATTTAATTTTCTTAATGAAAAGAGAATCTTTAGGGGGTACTTTTCAATACTACTAGCTCTATTGATTTTTAAAAAAAATTAATAATAATAATCCAAAAATGTGAAAAAGGAAAAAAAAAAAAAAAAGGAGAATGAATAAAAGAAAGGCAGGAAAGAAAATAACATGGTCTTTACTCATTCCTGCTAAATGTGTAGGGCAAAAAGTCTGTTATGAATTTTTCTAAAGTTAAACCTATAAATACATGCTTATAGAATAAGAACAAAGAGTATAGAGGGCTGATGAACAGGGACTAGTAATAGTTATGCGGTCAAGCCACAGCTCCATCTTGGGGTGACTAATATTATACCCCTTCACCAAACCCTCTTTAGTTAGAGTCTTAAATCAATGTCTCAGTGGTCTCATTGTTTTATTCCTATGGTGCCAAGCATTTTCCCCTCTTTGTGTTCACATAACTCTGGTTGTCTTTCCACACTTGTTCATACCAATAAATTAGTTTTTTGTCACTTCCTTTCTTCCTTTCACATATACATTTTCAGGGCAGATGAAGTAGGTATCTACAAATGTGTTTTATTTGTATAGTAGCATAGAAAGTCCTTTGCTCACATTTGTTTCCAGAACTAGGCTAGGAAGAGAAAACACCACTGGTTCAGTGGTCATACAGTCTTCATTGGAAATCTTAGCTCCATGAGTCAGGTATATGGAATTCTTCAATGAAAAATTATTTGCCATCTGTTGAATTAGCCTACATTAAAACATGATAACACAATATCTTGTCCATATAGTGTAAATTGTTACAGACTCTCTAGTCAGGTTTTCTATTATAGCTACCAATATTAGTAGGAAAAAATTCCTAATGTTCTAGTTCTGAAAGTAAGCCTATGAAGCTACTATGAATCCCAACCGATTATGGGAATGCTGAAAGACCAGGCAGAGCTTTATTCTGTTATGCCTAGGGCCCCATGACTCGAGGACTGGCTCAGTGGCAGCTAACAGCAATCAAATTAAGAATGAATATGTTTCTGGTTTTAGTAATACCATTTATAGGAATTTATTATACAGGCATACTTTCACATATGTACTAAAGCTGATTTTAAAAAAATACTGTAGCACTGTTTGTAATAACAAAAGATCAGGGAGTGAGGAACACTGAATGCCCATCATTAATGGACTGATTAGATAAATCGTGGTACATCCATACAACGAAAAACTCTATATCTGTTGCAAAGCTATTACTCTGTTTGTATCAAACAAGAATGACTCCATATTTATGTTTTTAAGATACAAATCAAGATGTGGAACAACATGTCTAATAAGCAAATGTTTGTGTAAAGAATTATATATATATATATATGTATATATACACACACACACACACACATGCATATATATACATCTGTGCATGTGTATGTGTGTGTGAGTGAGCATATTCATAGATAATCCATAGATGAATACAGATAAATGATAAAAGAAGTTGCCCAGGGATGGAGAGGTGAACTCGTGGGATCAATTCTGGGCAGGAGACTTACACTTTACTGTACAACTTTTCAATTGTTGAATGTACCTTTTGAATTTCTTATCATATCACCATATTCCTTGGTCTCATAAAATAAAATGAATAGTTTAAAAGTATGTTTTAGAGGCAACATGTAAATTCACAATAAATATCATAATGTGTTATTTTGTTTCTTAATAAAATCTAGCTAGTATAGATCCTTCTAGAAGTGGGACTGATATTGATATATGTTGTCATTGAGGAATGAGGAGTTTGTGTCTATGACAGCAAGATCCTAACCAGGAAGCACAGTTCTGGACAGCCTAGTTAACTGAATACCTAGAAATAATAGGTGGACACTGGGTCCCTGGGTGAATCAGATACTAGGGAACTAGAATAGAGATGGAGGGAGAATCTCGGAAAGTAGAAATGAGACTTTTAAAGACAAAATAAACTCAAAGATCTAGTTTGATATAACCTTAATTAACCTTTGATTAAACCTTAATAAATGTTTAAATGTTCTATAGGGTGCAAGGGATTTCAGGATCATCCTTAAGCTTTAAAGCAAGTTTCGCACTAAGAAGGTGCATTAGCTCTTTCAGGCCACTAGGGTACCATTAGAATAGTGTACTATCATTGCAGCCAATGGCCTAGAAACAGATTATTTCAAAGTAATGACACCCCTGTGGCCTGGAAGAGTTAATGTACCTCCTAAGTGACTAACTTACCATTAGGGAGTTATTTAGCCTCTGGGGAAGATAGAATTTGTTCTGATAAAGGCAGAGTGTTTAGTTGGTAACATTTGGGAGTAGAACATAGTACAATTGTGTTCTGTTTTGACTCTTTTGAAGATTTGTTCTGCTACCTTGGCCAGTCACTTAACATCCCTTTGTTCCAGTAAGACATCTGTAAAACAGAACCACAATGCTTGTAGTCTACTGAAGTCGCAGGCGTGCTATATGGACTGCTAAAACAGTCCTCAGAAGAGCATGAAGGAGAACAAACTTTTAATATGGTAGTCGCAATCTGTATAGAGACATAAACCATGTACTGGAAGTCAAAGGACCAGACTTTAGATCTTAGAGTACTAGGTAACCTTGTTTAAGTTTCTTAACTTCTCTAGGCCTCAGTGTTCTGAAGAAAATAGAAATTGTTATAAAATGTACAGTAGGATTATACCATTTTCATTTTCTCCCAAATCCTCTATGATTAATCTAGCAATAGCATACATTAAGAAGGTGAAATTTATAGATTGTATCTTGGCCAAGGAAGGTAAAAAGGAAAGAAAGAAAGGAAAAAAAAAATTGTGCCTGTCGGTGATAGATGTAGGTTTCTGTTGTAAACTATTGAACATATACTCATGAAAAAGGCAAATGAAAACATATTTCAGCACAAATAATATCAAGAGTTTATAGCCACTTAAAAAAGATACCAAAATAGGATGGAATTAAGCCAAGAAGGTTTCCTGGAAGATGCAAAGGAAGGAGAATATATGAGCTGGCAGGATAAAAGGAAGAAGTAATATAATGGGAAAGACAATGAATGTACAAAGACCAAAGTTTAAGAAGAATAAGTAATATAAGCAGAATGATGGGCAAGTGGAACTATTAGGGTAAAGATTTTGCATAACATATTTGGAATAAGGAAATCAGGAATGTTATAGAAGTAAACGTTTATTGATGGAAAAGCTTAACAATGACTACAGAGAAAAAATTTATGTGAAAACATGCAAAGGCCAAAATTCATGAATGTTTTGGGCAGAATGGTGATGTAGTAGGCATTATTCCATTAACAGAGCCGTCAAGGCCAAAGCAAATTCAGGGAAACCATTAAACGTATATACATGTTGATTATTTTAATTAATTATATCAAAATATGTCACATTGCTTTTTTCTTCTGCTTGTCTGGAACATTAAAAAATTAAAATCTCCAAAGTGTATTAGATGAAGTAAAAAAAATATAAAATTAAAGGAAGATGAAATATTTTTGTGCCAGTTACTCCATCCGCAACTTTACAGATTTTAACATCTATCTCATGTCTAAATAAGTTTATGATTAGCATTAAAATATTTAGGAACATCACTTAGAGGAATTAGGTCACCAGTTTCTCTTCTAATGAAGGATTGGACTGGATTGTAAGAAGATATTTAACATTTTATTGTATGCATGATGTCTTATGAATTGGGATGAACATCCTCATACTCTCAGGTAAGTGATTTTCTGAAACATTTCACTTCCCTAGCCAGCCTATTGCAGATGGAAAAAACACAAGAAAAATTGTGAAAATGTATCTAACTTATTAATTTTTTTTGTTTGTTTTTACTCAATGTCTTATTAGCACTCAGCTTTGCAGAGCACCACAGAATGGACAGTTCAGATTGTGGTTTTGTGGTTTGTAGTTGCCCTCATGCTTCAAAATAATTGTCCAATATAAATCTCAATATTGGGATTTAAATATTCAAAGTTAACATCGTTGTTTAATCATATAATTAACTAAATATATTAATACATACTCTGTCTAACACAGAGAAGCACAAATTAGTGCTTAAATAGCTTCCAGGGTGTCAAAATAGTTGCTGTGATGTGCACACCTAAAGAATAAGGATTTTACTTATGCCCTTCAGATTTCCGCTTGGATTTTACTTATTCTGATTTTATATTTGATTATAACCGGTATGATTATCTTATTTCCACCAGCTTCACAAAATGATTAGAGTGTGAGTTACTGGGAGAAACGGGCTTCTTCTACTGCCAAGCACATTGCCAATGGAGATCTATGAACACCATCACAGAACAAAGGAGACAGTAAACTTCAAAACTGCAACAGCCATAAGTGGGGCCATTTAGTGAAGGAGCAAAGTTTGCTATAGCACTTACTGTTTAGGGCATTATAACATAGGCTATGGGAATCCTTTGATGGTGCAAAAGATTAACCACTCTACTACTAACAGAGTAGGAGCTCTGGTAGTGTAGTGGCTAAGGCATTTGACTGTTCAAACTCACCAGCCGCTACTCGGAAGGAAAATGGGGCAATCTACTTCCGTAGTGATACTGCCTCGGAAACCCAAGGAGGGGTTGCTCGAAGGCACATAACAACAACAACTACTACTACTACTAACAGAAAGGTTAGTGGTTCAAACTCATCTAGAAGCACCTTAAAAGAGAGGCCTGACAATCTGCTCCCAAAGCGTCAAGGTTGAAAGCTATGGGAGCAGTGTCTGAAATTTTCAATTTTCTGCAACTCGTACAGATAAACATGAAAATTAGAGCATATAGAAATAATAATAAGCCTGAATTACAAAGAGAAAAATGAATTATGTTAACTACACATTATTAAGATATAATCCTGTGTTATATATTTTAGATTAATTGTCATCAAAGTAGTTAAAACTAAAAAACACATTGTATTTATAGACTAAAATTCAGCTATCTGGAAACGTTTATTCCCTTGGGATTTTAAATTGTCAATGTTTAAATTTACCTTCCCAATCCCCACTTTTTTTTTCTGAAACAGTATTCTCTTAAACCATGGCTTGTGATACAAGAACAAAATCTCTGAGGCTTAAGTTTGAATCTGAGCTTTACTGTGTAATATATGATAAATTTATATAAT
>NW_006922179.1:956260-974330 GCF_000298275.1 Orycteropus afer afer
AAAGAACTGCATGAAAACAATTGAAGTCCTCACAAATAAAATGGAAATCTAGCTTCTACTCCTGTACCATCAAAGTTCTCTTTGGAAGGCTCATTCTCAATCATATTTTTTTCATTTCTTCTGATGGCCACCACCATAATTTTAAAATAATATTATTATAACTTTGTGTCTTAATTTTTCAACTTAAAACATGTCTACTATTTCAGCTTATTAAAACTATCTCCACCACTAGTTGGTAACATTTTTTTCCCCTAAATTATTTCATTCATGATATGAAATGATATATAAACCTCCATATTTATTTCACAAAGCAAAATTGTGATGTAAATATTATTCTTCATAGAAGAAAGCAGCTGTTGTACAGAAGAATGCAACTCCATGTTACTATATCTTTTGGACCAGAAGGCTATCATTGGAACAGAACAAGGGGACACTGCATGTATTAAAATCAAGAAGGGAGCATTTCTTTTCCCCATACTTATTCAATCTGTATGCTGAGCAAATAATCTGAGAAGCTGGACTATATGAAGAATAACGTGGCATCAAGAATGGAGGAAGAATCATTAACAACCTGAGATACTCTGACAACACAGAGTATTGCTGAAAGTGAGGATGACTTGAAGCACTTACTGATGAAGATTGAAGAATACACTCTGCAGTATGGATTACATCTCAATACAAAGAGAAAACTCCTCACAACTAGACCTATAAACAGCATCATGATAAATGGAGAAAAGATTGAAGTTGTCAGATTTCACATTGCTTGATTCTACAATTGACACCAATGGAAGCAGCAGTCAGGACATCAGACGACGTATTGTTGTTGTTGTTATGTGCAGTTGAGTGGCACCGGACTCATAGTGACCCCTCCTTTGTTTTCCGAGGCAGTATTACTATGGAAGTAGATTGCCCAACCTTCCTTCTGAGGAGTGGCTGGTGGGTTTGAACCGCCAGCCTTCTGGTTAGCAGTCAAGTGCCTTAGGCACTATGCTACCAGAGCTCCCAGAGCTCCCAGAGCTCCCAGACCACGTATACCAGTGGGCAATTCGGCTGCAAAGGACCTTTTTCAAGTGCTGAGGAGCAAAGATGTCTCCTTGAGGACTAAGGTGTGCCTGACACAAGCCATAGTATTTTCAGTTGCCTCATATGCATATGAGATCTGTACAATGAATAAGGAAGATTGAGGAAGAATTGATGCTTTTAAATTGTGGTGGTGGCGAAAAATGCTGAAAGTACCAAGGACTGCTAAAATCACTAAGAAATCTGTCCTGGACGAACTGCAGCTGGACTGCTCTTTGGAAGCAAGAATAGCCAGACCTCCTCTCACCTACTTTGAGAGGTGTTGTCAGAAGGGACTGGTGTTAGACTGGGTTCTCTAGAGAAACAAAAACCAGCAAAGCTTATATATATATAAAGAGAGAGAGAAATTTATCTTACGAAAATGGCTCATAAATGAAGCCAGCAAGTCCAAAGTCCCCGGAACAAATGTCAGGCTGGATGCCTTTCCCCACAGGGGGCCGAGAAGCTCAAGGCTGGCAGGCAGTACACCGGCTGTTGACTCCAATGAACAACAAATCCAAGATCTCCAGGCCTAACAGTGGACTGATGACGCACAAATAGTTGTAGGCAGCACACCAGAATCCTGATCCACAGAAGAATGTCCCTCTTCCCAGGATGTCCTTGGATATCCTGGAAGCAGACCACACCCCTAGGGAAACTCCCCTTGGGCAGATTGGCCACTCAGAACACAGTCATCCGATCCCATCATGGGAACAACCACAGAGAACTGGGGTCCAGCCAAGCTGACACACAGCTCCAACTATCACAGGACCATTCCTCAAAGAAAGGTGTTTGGTAAGGTGGAGGGCTGATGAAAGAGGGGAAGGCCCTCAACGAGATGGATTGCTACAGTGGCTGTAGCCATAGGAGCAAGTACAGCAGGGATCGTGGAGCTGGCGTGGGACTGGGCATTGTTTCATTCTGCTGTGCATGGGGTCACTGTGAGTCGGAAATGACTGGATGGCACCTAACAACAACAACATATCTTTGTTGCTTGAAACCACCACATTCCAAGCATCAGGTTCAAGTGGAATCATTTTATTACTAAAAATCAATTGCTTTTTCTTCTGCCAGACAATTTGTTTATTTCACAGTTGGGCCAAGACTTTGGTGAAGGAACACCTTTTATCCTGCCATTTCTAATTTCATTTTGTTTTTTTCCTGATAGGCAGAAAAAATATATGCCTTTTTCTCCACCTCATGGAAATTCCTCAGCTTTTCTACATACACTTTTTTTGAATAAACTCCATTTTCTTCTTGACAAAATTTTTGTGACAACTGACTTCCTTCTCTAATTAGAATCAATTGCTTTTAGTTCTAAGATACACCTGATATTATGGAAATTGTTTTTTATCTTAGAGTAGTTCTTTTTTTTTCACCCTTGGAATCTATGTGTATTTTAGACTGATGAATTGTTTTGCATCATGAAGATTTGATTACTGTTTGTTTTTTGTTTTGCAGAATGAGTACGTGGGAGGTTAACTAGTTTAGGTTGATGTTGTTGTTGTTGTTATGTGCCGATGAGTCGGACCCGACTCATAACAACCCTTCCTTGGGTTTCCGAGGCAGTATCACTATGGAAGTAGATTGCCCCATCTTCCTTCCGAGGAGTGGCCAGTCAGTTTGAACCAATGGCCTTCTAGTTAGCAGTCAAGTGCCTTAGGCACTACACTACCAGAGCTCCTAATTTAGTTTGATAGCCAAGTATAATATAGAATTCTATATTCAAAATTATTTTCTCTTTAAACTTGGAAGACATTGCTGCTTAGAATTCCGGAATATATGGTTTTCTTTTAAACAAGGTGTTTGATGATGATAGTTTCATTTATTTTGCTTTTTCTTTCTGAAAATCTTCAAAATCCTTTTCTTTTTAATGTTCTACCCTGCTTTCTCTCTCTCTCTCTCTCTCTCTTTTTTTTTTTTTTTTCATTATTTCTTAGTGGAGTGTAGAGGCCCACATTCTGGATCCAGACCACCTGAGTTCAAATCCCAGATCCAATACTTCAAGCTATGATGATTTAGGTAGGTTTCATAACCTTTCTTTAGGTCAGTTTTCTTATTTGTAAAGTGGGCATATCATTATACTTATGTTACAGTGGCATTATGGTTATTGTATAAGTCAAAACATATGTATAGCACTGAAAACAGTGGCTTACACTGTAAAATCCAATATAACACATACTTAAACACAGTTATAATGTAAGTTATGATTTTTTTCTGGAACTCCTATTAGTTTCGTGTTGGCACTCTAGATTGATCATTTCTCTTACATTTCTATCACAGTTTCCATTTCTCCCTTTTTCCTATATTTTAGAAGTCAGCAAATTAGGCTAGAGTATTAGATCCAGTCTGCAGATATTTTTGGTTTGTACATATTTGAAAATTTTATTTAAATGCCAATATCTAAAACTGAAGAGGTTTCACATAAAAATCTATATTTCTAGCTCCTCTTCGAAAAATACCAGGCTCTGTTAACCCTACACTGGTTGATGGTCTCCAAATTTTAGAAATGAACCCTTAAATTTGATAATATGGATGACTGTCATGGAGTTCCTCTGCATGGATGTGGTTAAATTGGGATTTTTCAACATGGGCAGAGCTGAGTTTGAGGTCTGCATATTTAGCTGAAGCAAGTCAGCCTGTAGGTTTCTTTTTAAGATGTGCAGGCAGGTAGCAGAGTGGCCTGTCGTCAGGACAAAAGCAGGACTTTATTTTAGGATGTTAAAGCGTGCCTCCACTTTAGCTTTCCCAAGGAAGATTTTTCAGTTCTTTTAAGAAGTGAATGTCCAGTGCAAATCCTGCTGCAGCCAGTCAGGATTTTCTGAGGATGGAAAAGGGAACTGCCCCAGCTGTTTTTACTGAATTACTATCCCTTCTCTGAGTCCTGCAGAAGCTTTTAAGATGTTTTAAAGGTTTTTTGTTTATTTTTAAAAGGTTTTTTTTTTTTTTTTTTTTTTTTTGCTTCTTGTGTGATGTCTTTCCTTCTAAAATAGCAAGAAATTCTGCCCCAGTGTAGTGCTTATTGTAGGTCCACTCTCTGTTCAGTGGCTGTACATTAAATCCTTTTGTCAGATTGCTAACTAGAGGATGGATTGCCATATGCAACTCCTAGCCTGATTTCCAGCATCAGCGTTTTCCCCTATTCCCATTGTCTTCATGTCTCTCTTTGGTGCAATGGAGTTTATTAAAAACCACACATTCAAGTATTCTCTAATACTAAGCCTCCTTG
Source organism: Orycteropus afer afer (assembly GCF_000298275.1). Lineage (NCBI taxonomy): Eukaryota > Metazoa > Chordata > Mammalia > Tubulidentata > Orycteropodidae > Orycteropus > Orycteropus afer. The sequence continues at coordinate 960,549 of NW_006922179.1, forward strand.
CATTGCCATTCTGCATCTAGTGAATTATTTTGGGAGATTACCTATACAAATTGCTGGTAAGTCAATTCCACTGCATGCTATCCTCTGTGTGTTATAATAGAACTGTGGTCCATGGGGTTTTCAATGGCTGGTTTTTCAGAAGTAGATCACCAGACCTTTCTTCCAAGGTACCTCTGGGTACACTCAAACCTCCAACCATTCAGGTTAGCTGCTGAGAACATTAACCATTTACACTACCCAGAACACCTTTTGGGAATTAGATAGATTACTGGTTAGCTGCTGTCAGTCAACTCTAACTCATGGCTAACTTATGTACAACAGAATGAAACATTGCCAGGCCTTTGTAGTCCATATAGTCTCTGGCTTGTTTGAGTCCATCGTGGATGGCTATTTTCCTATCCCTTTCACTGACAGACTCCCTTGTCTTCACTGGCCCTCTCCTTCACCAAACACTATGTCCTCCTCTAATTTGTTCCCTCCTGATAAGGTGTCTGAAGCAAGTGAGTCAGACAGTATTCTGTTGTGATCCATAGAATTTTCATTGGTTAATATTTGAAAATAGATTGATAGGTCTTCCTTAATAAGTCTCTCTTAGCCTTAATAAATCTCTCTTAGTCTGGAACCTCCACTGAAACCTGTGCACCATGGGGGATCGTCCTAGTATTTGAAGTACTGATGACATAGATTCCAGTATCACAGCAACACTCAAGACACTGAAGTATAACAAATTGAAAGATATTATTTTTGTTGTTGGTGCCATTAAATCAGTTTTGACTCAAAGTGACCCATCGAACCATAGAAACCCTGCCCAGTCCTGCACCATCCTCAAAATTGGTGCCATGCTTGAAGCCAGAGTCACAGCCCTGTGTCAGTCCATCTCATTGAGGTTCTTCCCCTTTTTCAATGACCCTCTACTTTATCTAGCATGAGATCCTTCTCCAGGGACTGGTCCCTTCTGACAATATGACTGAAGTATGAGAGATGAAGTCTGGCTATTCTCACTTTAAAAAGTATTCTGGCTGTACTTCCTCCAAGACAGATTTTTTTCATTATTCTAGCAGTCCATAAACCTAAAGCCATCGAGTTGATTCTGACTCATAGCAAACACATTGGGTTTCTAAGGCCTTAAATCTGTTTATAAGTAGATTGTCTCGTCTTCCTCTTGCAGAGTAGCTGGTGGATTTGAACAACCAACATTCTGGTTAGCAGGCAAATACCTTACACACTACACTACCCTTTAACAATCTGTGTGGTACATTCAATATTCTTTATCATCCTGACAATTCAAATGGATCAATTCTTCTGCAATCTTCCCTATTCATTGTATAGCTCTCACATGCATATGAAGCTATTGAAAATACCATGGTTTGGGGAAGGCACACATTAGTCTTCAGTAACATCTTTGCTCTTTAACACTTTAAAGAGGTCTTTTACAACCAATTTGCCCAATGCAATACATTGTTTGATTTCTTGGCAGCTGCTTCCAGTGGCATCAGTTGTGGATCCAAGAACAATGCAATCCTTAAGAGCTTCAATCTCTTCCCATTATCATGATGTGGCTTATTGGCCCAGTTGTGAGGATTTTTGTTTTTTGACAGATGAATGATGGTCTTTTGGGGTTGAGACAACTCAAAATACAACCTTACTATGTCCACTGCTCCTTGTCCAATAATTTTATAGGGATCAAAGTCTCCAAATGAAGGTAGAAAGAAAATGGCTAAAAGGCAAAGACACCAATACACTGATTTCACAAAACAATAAAGAAGGTTTCCAAGTTTCACTATTACAAAAAAGAGGTGTCTAGATTGGAGAAGGACATGAAGAGATGTCAGAAAAGGAAAGATAGCTTCATTGTCTTCTTGTAAGCTGGTAGATTTGTTTCCTTGGTGAAGGAATATTTTAAATCAATCATAAAATCTTATTTTAAAATTATGTGGATATAGACCTCATAGTTAATAAAAATCTTTCCTGATTTTATCTAGAAGTTGACTGTCAGTTTGGTCTTTTTTTTTTTTTCTTTTCCTGTGTTTTGTTTGTTCCCCACAGGTTTCTCTAATTATAAGATGGGAAAAACTGAGCTAAGTGCCATTTCCTAACACATAAATAAATCTGCTAAGAATGGTGCTAAGACTTTTGTATATAACCAAATAGCTTTCCTAAGGTAATGTGAGCAATAGTTCCACAATGCCCACAATGAATAATTATTATTTTTACTTTTAATAATATAATAGATTAAAAACATTTCTGAGTATGTTTTTAAGTACTTTTCCATATTACTGTTTAACTTCCTTTCTTGTGTGTGTTCACTGGGCTGTCCTTTGAGCTAAAGTACTTTGTTTATTCCTTATCACTTTAAGTAAGCTTCTTATATGATAAAGGTATTAACATTTTTCCATCCTTTCTGCTAAAAATATTTTTCCTTCAGTCTATTTCCATACCTTTGTTACACCAGAAGTCTTTAATGTTTAAAATGTCAAATTTTTCTGTACAATGTAGTTATTAAAGGTGCATGCTTTAGAATCAGCAGGATTTAATATGGGGCCTGAAACAAACTAGATAAACTTGGACAAATTGCTTAACTTTCTTTGTATTTTTTTTTTATTTCATCTGTAGAATGGGAATAATAATATTACTTTCATTGTAAGTGATATGGACAATAAATGAGGTTAACATATGCAAGATCGAATACTTCTTCATTACAAATATCTTTTTTCAATAACATAAACAGTAACTATAGAAGTGGACCTAATAGATGGAATATACAGCAATCAAATCATCTGTATCTGTGGAAGGAGATGATGGAGAAGCTCAGTATCATCAGACAAAACAAACTCAGGAGCAAACTTCAGAATAGACCATCAGTTGATTATGCAAGTTCAAGTTGAAGCTAAACAAAATTAAAACAAGTCCACAAGAGCAAAAGTACAGCCCTGAGTATATCCCACCTGAATTTAGAGACCGTCTGAAGAACAGAATTAACAAATTGAACACTAAAGCCCTAAGACAGATGAGTTGTGGCATGACGTCAAGGACATTCCCAAGAAAGAAGCAAAAGATCATTAAAGGACCAAAATGGATGTCAGAAGAGATTTGGAAATTTGCACTTCAGCATAGAGTAGCTAAAGCAAATGAAAGAATGAATTAAAAGAACTGAACAGATTTCAAAGAGTGGCTCGAGAAGACAGAATCAAATTTTATAATAAAATGTTAAAAGACTTGATGCTAGAAAGTCAAATGGAAAGGACAGACTCAACATTTCTCAAACTGAAAGAACTAAAGGAAAAATTTGAGCCTTAAGCTGCAATATTGAAGGGTTCTATGGGCAAAATATTAAATGATGTAGAAAACATCAAATGAAGATGGAAGGAATACACAGTCACTTTACCCAAAGAATTGGCTGACATCCAATTATTTTAGGAAGTAGCTTATGATCAAGAATCAATGATTTTGAGTGAAGAAGTCCAAGCTGCCCTGAAGGCATTAGTGATAAACAAGGATCCAGGAACTGATGGAATATCAACTGAGATGTTTCAACAAATGAATGCAATGCTGGAGTGTTCAGTTATCTATGGCAAGAAATTTGGAAGACGACTATCTGGCCTGTCAATTGGAAGAGGTTCATATCTGTGGCCATTCCAAAGAAAAGTGATCTAACATAATGTGGAGATTGTTGAACAATGTCATTTTATGCAAGTAGAATTTTGCAGAAGATAATTCAAACACAGTTTCAGTAGTATATTGACAGGTAATTGCCAGAAAGCAAAGACAGATTCAAAAAGGACATGAAATGAGGAATATCATTGCTGTCATATGGATCTTGGTTGAAATCAGAGAATACCAGAAAAGTGTTTATCTGTGACTTATTAATTATGCAAAAACATTGGTCTGTGTTGGTCATAACATAACAAATTATGCATAACATTGAGAAGAATGAGAATTCCAGAACACTTAATTGTGCTCATGAGGAATCTGTCCATAGACCCAGAGTCGGTCCTTCAAACAGATCTAAGAAATACTATGTAGTTTAAAATCAGAAAACGTTTGCATCAGGTTTGTACTCTTTCACCAAATGAATTGAATCTGTATGCTGAACAAATAATCTGAGAAGCTGGACTAAATGAACAAGAATGCAGCATCAGGAATGGAAGAAGATTCATTAACAATCTGTAATGTGCAGATGACAACCTTGCTTGCAGACAGTGAAGAGGACTTGAAACACATACTGATAAAGATCAAAGACTATAGACTTCAGTATGTATTACACCTCAACATAAAGAAAACAAAAATTCTCACAACTGGACAATAAACAGCATCATGCTAAACAGAGAAAAGATTGAAGTTGTCAAAGGATTTCATTTTATTTGGATACACAATCAACATCCATGGACACAGCAGTCAAGAAATCAAATGACTTATTGCACCTGGCAAATCTGCAAAGTGTTAAAAACAAAGATGTTCAAGATGCTCCTGACCCAATCCATGTTATTTTCAATTGCCTCATATGCATATGAAAGCTGAACAATGAATAAGGAACACTGAGGAAGAATTGATGCCTTTGATTTTGGTATTAGTGAAGAATACTGAATATACCATGACCTTCCAGAAGAACAAACAAATCTGTCTTGGAAGAAATACAGCCAGAATGCTCCTTGGAAAAAAGGATGGCTAGATTTTATCTCACATGTTTTGAATGTGTTATCAGGAAAGACATCATGCTTGGTAAAGTAGAAGGTCAGTGAATAAAAGGAGGACCCTCAATGAGATTGATTGATACTGGTTGCAAAAATAAGCTCAACCACAGCAATGTGAGTGAGGATGGCACAGGACTGGACAGTGTTTCATTATGTAGTACATCAAGCCACTAGGAAACAGATTCGACAGAAATTAACAACAACATACGAAAGTCCTTAGCATCAAATCTGACACAAAGAAAATCCCAATATAGGTGAATTGTTGACATTATTTTTATTTACTTTGCTATTTCTTAAGCTTATTCTTATTTCAGAATAAGTTTCCAATGGTTTTTCCATTGCTTCCTTCAATCTTTATGATTTTTTAAAAAAACTTTTGATTGTGATTTCAGTGAAATTTTACAAAGCAGATTTGTTTTACATATAACAGTTCATACACATTTTATTTTATGACATTGATTACAATCCCACAGTGTAACAGTTCTCCTCCCACTTCTTTCCTGTGTCCTTCTTGTTTATTCATTCCTGTCTCCCTACCTTTCTCCCTGTTATAAATGCTGTCCCTCTGATCTGCCATGGTCGATTGTTCTAAGCAGTGCATCTCCCTGGCATATATTTGACTCACAGGCTTGTCTATTGTTTGGCTGAGAGTCAAGCCACGAGAGTGAGTTCAATTCCAGGCCTAAAGGGCGACTCAGGGCCATAGTCTCTGGGGTTTCACCTGCCTCTATCAGACTAGTAAGTCTGGTCTTTTTTTATGATTTTGAGTTTTGTTCTACATTTTTTCCCCCATTCTATCCAAGATCTCCAATTTTGATCCCTTTCTCAGTGGTTGGCATAGGTAGCTGGGCACCATCTAGTTCTTCTGGTCTCTGGGTTATATAGGCTGAGGTTTTCATGGTTCTTTGGACTATTTCCATATATTTTTTTATTTTCTGCACTCTTCTTTGCTTCAGAGCAAGAGAGACCAATAGCTGCTTCTTGCATGGCTACTTGCAAGCTTTTAAGATCCCAGGTGCTACTCACCAAGGTAAGATGTAGGATAATATTTTTGTGTACCATGTTGTGCCAATTGAGCTTGAAATGCCCTGCAACCATGATCCTGAGCCTGCAGGCCCAGTGACTCACTCGCTCAAGGTGCTTAGTTGTGGCTAAGAAGTTATCCTAACTTTGCTTTTCTAGCTTTATACTATATATGGGCATTTTTTATAACACATACAAATATGTATGCAGGAATACTGTCTGCCAGTCCTATGTATGGTTGTTGGTTTATTCCCATTTGCCTACCCATACTTGATCTTCTTGCCTTTTCTGTGGTATATTTTTCCTTATTTAATTATTTAGTAGACATAGGATTTATTTTGATATGTAAGATGAAGTTATGGTCTTAAATACAATGTCACTTTTCTAAGTCATTTTAAACACTTTATTGAATAGTATTGTTTTTGGGTGCCATATAATTGATTTCTGACTCATAGCAACCCTGTGTGACAGAGTAGAACCACCCCATAGAGTTTTCTAATTGCAATGAGGTTTATGAAAAACCACCCTTTGCTTTATGGAAGCAAATCATCAGGGATTCTCCCCCCACCCCCCGGGAGCCACTGGTTAGATTTGAACTACTAACTTTTCAGTTAGTAGCTGAACAATTAACCTATGCACCACCAAAACCAAAAAACAAACCAACTGCCATTGAGTCAATTCCAACTCATAGTGACCTCCATTGTTTTTCCAAAGTGATAAATCTTTCTGGAAGTAGATTGCCCCATTTTCCTTCCACAGAGCACCTAGTGGGTTTGGACAGCCAACCTTCTGGCTAGTAGGCAAACGTCTTAGGCACTGCACCATTAGAGCTCCTTCTTCTACTACCAGGGCTCCTTTATTAAATATTAATGTCAATGTATTCTGCCTATTTTTTAAAATATTAAATTATTACAAAAGTAATAGTACCAGCATGATCTAACTATTCTGAATTGTTCACGTGTCTACTCATATCTCAGGGTCAAAATCTTTCATTTATGGAATTGAAAATATATGTGATTATTCAATAATACTAAGAGTATTCAATCCTACTCAGAGATAAATGAAGGCTTGGAATGGCTTTGTGTCTTCCTTCTAGAGTGTCTCTTACTAGTTGAATTGCATGGAATAAAGAAAGATTAATTCAAGAAGTTTGATCTCAGATAGAAACTTAGAAAAGACAGGCTATTCAGATTTGGCAAAACCTGTAGAGTTAGATGGGAAAAGTAGAGAAATATATAAGAAAGAGAGAAAAGATTTGTGGCTAAAAATCAGAGGTATATCCTGGATAAAATAAAAGAGTCAAAGAGGGGTTTAGCCTAAATATTGTAGCCTTTAACATATGCTTTCAAGTCCCAATAGGATCTGACATTGACTCCATCATTCTGCTTCTTTTCAGGACTTTCATTTTTATTTGTCCTGTTCATTTTTCTAGTTGAACACTAGAACCCAAGCTTTTCCATTTATTAGCTGAATAATAGTCCCAAGTCACTCAGCTCTCTGACTCTCTGTCTTCTTATCCCTAAGAGGGGGTTAGGAAAGTCCACCCCTGAGAATGCTTAGGGTACACTCACACTCAAAATCTTTATTTACAGTGTTCATTGAAAATAAAACAGTTCTAATAATGGCAGTTTCTCTAACTCTTTTTGGCTTTATAATCATTTTTGGTAATTAGCCCAATGTGTTTGAATCATAAACCAAAGGATACTCAGGCTATGATTTGTGAGAAAGGAGAAAATAGGAATTTCACCCCACCCCAAATCCTTTATCTTTTGGATTGCAGTCCCTGTTCTCTGTTATGCTAACTCTTACTGCTTATTCATATTGCAAATGGAAGTGGCCAAATCCAGCCTCACTCTTCTGCCAGTACTTGATGCCTCTTCTTTGTCTGCTAGTCTTTGAAAAAGCAATTGTGTTACTTGCTTCTACTTACCAATGAATAATTGACCAGTGACCTTTCAGGAGAGTAAAGCTCTAAAATTCAGACTAAGAAATAGTTGTGATTGCCAGAGTCAGGAACCATAAGTTATTGGTCACTTCATTATCAGAGCAACACCCTCTGGATTGCCTCATTTGACTTCTCCCCATGAGGCAGAGGCCAGGCTACTCATTCCCAGGTAGCTGTGGCGAGAGCAGGCATGCACTGAGAAACTAGCTTGTCTAATAGCTACTGCATTCCTCTTTTAACAGTGTCTTTTCTGTTAAAAATAACCAAACAGTATTTTTAATTTTGCTTTTAGCAAAGCTATAAGATGAAAAACCGTCCTAAATAATTGATAGCGCAAGGAATAGATCAATTAATTGGGCTGTGAGCAGATACATGATTTCATAATGTCAACGTAATGAGATACTGTGTGTGCAATGTTGGTTGGTCCTGTTGTTGATGATGGGATTGCAGTGACTTGATATAACTTGGCTGGAGTCACTGGGTGGTGTAAAGAGTTAAGTGTTTAACCACTAAATGAAGGGTTATAAGTTAGAATCTACCTTGAGGGCCCTGGGAAAGCAGGCCTGGTGATCTTCCTTCTGAAAGGTCATAGCCTTAAAAACTCTATGGAGCAGTTCTACCCTGCACACATACAGTCAAAATGAGTCAAAATCAACTCAATGACAACCAACAACAATAACACAACTTGGAAATCCCTTTATTGAAATCTACTGTATTGGTTATGATGAATAAACCCTAAACTCTTGAGTGGGTCCTGGCCAATGTGAAAAATGAACAGCAAGGCACATATGCTTGGCTGTATAGTTCATTGTTTTAACTCCTGGGCTCACTGCAGATCGTGTTCTTTTCATTTAAGTACAAGTACTCTGATGGAGAACACATGCCAGAGTTCCACTTTCCTCTGTTTAGAAAACAATGCTGCAAAGCATATTTTATAAATAGATTAGAATGGTTACCAATATGTAACAAATGCTGCTCTTTATGTTTTGACAATTTTTCTAATACAGGCTTAAGACTGTGCCATATCAACACACCAAATGCTTTACCAACTGCTGCAAGGGAGTGATGCTGTCTCATTCTGGATGACTGAGTTTGAAATTTTAGAAATCTAAGCCTACTTTTACTTCTTAAAGTAATATATCAGGGATATCATAACCATATTTTTTTCTGATTCAAAGGCCATTTAACATGATCCGGTGAGAACTTGTTTACATTAGATGACACATTAATACATTTTTATTGATCTAGACTATCCCTGAAAACAAAAACTGTATTGGCATTTTTACTCAGTACCTCAGTTTCTCCATATGTAACGTGAACACTACAATGTGCTTTCACAGGCTATTTAAGCAAGTGTATACTAGATTAACCACTTCATTGTTGATGACCAATTAAAAATAACTTTATTTAAAAAATTACTAATAATAAACATATAGGAAAGCATAAGACCAAAGTGATCTATGCAGTTTTGGAAAGGACACTGAAAAATCTATTGGTGTAATTAATCATTGATTAATTTCATCATGCTGTTAAAGTATTTCTGTATGTTTATACACACTGAGAGCTGACTCATCAGGGAGAGTTGTGAAGTATATGCATTTTTGGCAGTAGGTTTTGTTATCAACAAATACAGGATTTGTTGGAGGCCTGCTTTCTTCTGTGAAGTGTACACTGTAAGATGATACATTCTACAGAAGGGGTAGGTTTGTCTAAAATGTATTGAGCTCAAACAGTAAAAACATCCTGGTCAAATAGCACTATATGAGGATTTGATTGAGGTTATGCATTCTCTAAAAATACATTTGCATTCTATTTTATTGACCCTGGTATATTGCCTTGTAACCTTTTATGAAGAATATTTTCTTTCTTGTATTCAAATATTATAATGTTATTGAATACCTACTGTGTGACAGTGTGCTAAGTGCTTTCATGTGCTCCATTTGAACTGAATGAACAATAGCACATGTTTACAAGTGAAAAGACATGGACAAATGTGTCTAATTGTGCCCTTTCAAAGATGCAATGGGGCAGTAATATATTTGAGTTCTGAACTAATCAATCACTTTAGAACACAAAGCGAATTTTGATTAGTCTAATACTCAGAAGTCTCTTTCAAAATTTGCAAGCTTTACTATATATTGGAATTCAAAATATCATGCTGTTCTTTCTACCTTTGTTCTTCTGCACTGATAGTTTTTAAAATGAAAGCCCTAATCTGTATTATATAGGATCATTAATTTCTGCATTTTACACTTGAGCAACAGCACTCTGATTATCTGCTGCAATGAAAAGTAAGCAGCCCTGCTTTTGCAGACTTAATTACCTACTGCAGGGCCTTTCTTTTACCCGTTACCACAAACAGTTTGGAAATGGGGTCAAAAGCATGATTAGAAACCAAATTAGCCACTGAATCCAGAAAACAAACATGGAAACAGATCCAATAAGCCACTCTGATACAGAAACCCATCTCTTCCCACACCTGGTTTAATCCAGGGTCTCCTAATTCTGTGTTCTTTACAAGAACAAAGACATGTAGCAAAAGACCTCTGATGGTTTTTATAGCTGAGGAAATCAAATGAAAATAATACTAAGCCTGAAAGCAGTATTATAGGGGTTCAGAGCCAGTCTGGGTAAGGGGATTTTTTTTTTTTTTAATTTGATTGGCAGGTTATATAAGTGCTAGAAAAATGCTCACATTTTGTTTTTCTTTCTTTTAAATCAAACCTCAGATTTTAGCTTAAGAAAATGGCAGAGAAAGGGCACTCTGTTGGTTTATGAGCTATTTTTATATTTTTATATATAATAGTTTAATAAGTATTTAGAATTCTTGATTTTTTTTAAAAAATATATAGCTGTCCTTTATCTGAGAATTTCATTATACACCATTCCATGGATGCTTTCTAAATCCCTGCCAATTGATATGGCAAATCCTATCCATGTAGTATTTTTAATTAATCACACTCAGGTTCTAAACACAACACTCCAGTGCCAAGAGAATTTGGAACAAATTTTTAGTACAAGTAAAAGAAAGATCTTTCATAGATTAAGGTCTTCCTTTTCAGGGAATTTAATGGACAGTAATAGAATTTTATAATACAAATGAAATGCTGGTCGATTTATATTAACAGAGATAATAGTGTTTACTTATGATATTGATAGGAACAGAAACATGATGATCTAATTTAAAAGACTGTGTGGTAAGACAACTATTGTTTGAAAATATGCATAAAAGGCAACAGGGAAACAAAATAATAAAATATTTAAAGAACATGCAGGGAAATGAGTCAATAAAAACCACAGTTCACATTAAGAGATCATTCAGTTCTATTTGGAATTTGCTTACTTGAATATATTGCACACAAGTAAATACAACTAGTCATAGTTTAAAAAAGCTTAAAGTATCAAACAGATTTTAATTTTATTTTTAGAAAGAATGTCCAGGAAAATGATAGTTTAACAAGATTTACTTATCAGTAAATAATCTTGACTAAACAATATGGTTATATTTAAAAATAATTGCTTATATATTTCAGGTTATTACATTCCTATAACAAAAACACAGTCCCCATACTTATCACACTGTAAGAGTCATTTAGAAATTGCCATTTCCATTGCAAAGAGAGGTAAATGTCCAGGTTTTCTTAGGATAGCTATCGCTTCTGTGGCTTTATGTCCATTTCATTTGTATTTTATCTAATCTCTTTAATCCAGTCATAACCAGAGATGAATAAGCTTACACTTCATAATGAAGATACCAGATACCAGATGTCTTTAACCAAAACAAAGAAAAGACTTGAACAGCTATGCAGTGAATATATGTGAAATGTACTGAAAAGACAGAATTAACCAGGTCACAAATCTTTTCCTTTAATCAAAGTGCTTTCATTTTGGGGGGGGGGGGGGCATGGAAAGGGAAGAGATGTGCGTAGGACTAAGGGAAAGATCTTTCAGCAAATTGTCTGGTAATTTAATAGATGCTTCCATTTTGCCACTGTAGCCTTGACTAAAGTGAAGACTGAAAGCTCACTGAATTAGTTTTGAAACAACCTTAGAGATGGCCTACTATTTTCTGAGTTTTCAGAGGATATCAGTAAAATAAAATATCCAAGTATTATTGAACTGAGAACCTTTTTCAAGGGAAAAATGATCTCATTGTTACTAGCTCATTTTTCCAGAGCTATTTCTTTCATCAAGGGACCATTGTCCAGCAACTATAATTTTGGAGCAAAAAGAGTCTTACTGTCTATCCATGCTGCACACACCTCTGCTACCTGTCTATTGTCATTTGGAGAAATTGTATCAGAAAATTTCAAACAGTTGATCAATATTTATTGTGTGCTGAAGCAGTTTGAGCTTGGAGGATCTCAAAAAGTTATAGTCCAGTTGAAAAGACTAAAAAACAACTTGAGAGTATTCACACCATAAAACACATTCAATAGAAGTGGGCTGGAGTTCCATTCCAGGAAGATGGTGGAATAGGCAGAAAAACTGCACAGACCTTCTTTAACAAAGAAAAGGGCAACCAACTAACACAGATACAGAAAACAATCCCGGACCCCTGAGCCTTGAAGGAAAGGATATAGAAGTGGACTAAACTCCAACTAGCAGAAGAATTTGCATGAAAACACCAAAAAAGGAGACATAGAGAGCTGCAGTATGGCAGTGATCCTGATGACACAGACAGCTTGGATATTGCCGAGTCATGGTAGGACCTAAGAATTAACCTAAAAATCAGCCCTGCTAGTCAGGAACTGCATGGAGGACTGCTCTGGTGGCTGGGGAATAAAAGGGGAAGCAGGGAAGAGGAAGGCAGTCTGAGCTGTGGACTTTTATCTATCTGGTGGGCACAGCCATTTTGAATGTTGACAAGCAGCTTGGCCATTTTGGATATTTAAAGTGACAGCATTCTCCCAGATTCCAGGGACTTAAGAACAGGCTCCATTTGCGAGGAACCCAGAGGACATTCTGGACCTGGATGAATGGAAAGGTGCAACATTTCCCTTGTTACCCTTATATCCCAAACTCTCTTGGTGAATGGAGGTGAGGGCATCCCTCATTCCCACCCACTTTCTGAGACAGCAGGAATTCCATCCCAGTCTGTGTGCTTGGATGGAGCCTGAGTGCTCTGCCCCACCCTGCCCAGATTTTTTTTTTCTTTTTCTGATTTTTAGTTTGTTTGTTTTTGTCTGCTTTAAAATTACTATTATTATAATTACTTTTGTCTTTTTTACTATTATTCTTTATTCTTCCCCTCCCATGTACTAGTTTTCAGCTTTTTATCTTTTCCATGTTCTTGGTTACAATTTTGTTTTTTCTTTCTTGTGGTAAACCCCATCCTTGTTTTTCTTTTTGCATTTTCCCATTTTTTTTCTTCATCATTTTCCTTCTCTACCTTATCTCTCTTATTGCCTTCTCCCCAGATATTGCAGGTTTTTGTTTTCCTTCTTCTTCTTTTTTTGGTTACTGTTCCTGTGTGATTACACAGTGTATTTTTTGTCCATTGGCTTTTACTTTTTGATGGTTACTCGATTGTTATTTTAATCTAACTGAGTGGAAGACAGCAACTGTCCCCATATGACACAACTACACTCACACCTCATAAAGCTTCACTTAGTGAGAGCCACCACTACCTTCACCACCAATGGGCCAATGGTAAACAACCACCAAGAAGAACCTGATTCACCTTTGGCTGCTCTTCACAAACAGTTAACAGAGATTTAAATACAACCACACCATGATGTCTCAGAGAAAACAGACCATCACAGTCCATACAAAGAAGCAAGATAAAGTGCAAGAAACAGGGGAGCAGGATACAGACCTGGAACACATCCCTGAGGAAGAAGCAGCATTGGAACCCTCTGATAAAGAATTCAAAAGAATTATTTTTAGGTATCTTCAAAGGATTGAGAGACAGATCAAGGAAAACACAGAGAAATCCCTAGAAGAATTTTGGAAGAAAATACAAGAACAAAATGACAAAATAAATGAAAAAATAGAAATCATTCTAAACCCACAGATAAAAATCCAGAAGATTAATACTAAATTGTCAGAATTAGATAACACATTGAAAGAGCAAAGGAGTAGAATTTATGCAAAGGAAGACAGAATTAATGAGATTGAAGA
>NW_006922179.1:976688-977326 GCF_000298275.1 Orycteropus afer afer
AAAGCATCTTCTCAGATCATAATGCTATCAAATTAGAGATCAACAATAGGATGATCAATAGAAAAAGAGTAAATACATGGAAACTGAACAACATGCTTCTTAAGAGACACTGGGTAAGAAAAGAAATCAAAATTGAAATTCAAAAATTCCTTGAATCAAACAAGAATGAAAAAACAAGATACCAAAATCTTTGGGACACAGCAAAAGCAGTGATCAAAGGACAATTTATTGCAATAAATGCAACATCAAAAAAGATGAATTAGCCAAAATAAACACTTCAAATCAACATCTCCAACAATTAGAAAAAGAACAGCAAGAAAAGCCTACAGTCACCAGAAGAAAGAAAATTAAAAAGATTCAAGCAGAACATAGAAAAGGATGAAATGCTCCCTAACTCATTTTATGAAGCAAGAATAACCTTGATACTAAGACCAGACAAAGACGTCACTCAAAAGGAAAACTACAGAACAATTGTTGTTGTTGTTGTCATGTGCTGTCGAGTCAGACCCAACTCATAGCGACCCCCTCCTTGGGTTTCTGAAGCAGTATCATTATGGAAGTAGATTGCCCCATCTTCCTTCCGAGGAGTGGCTGGTGGGTTTGAACCACCAGCCTTCTGGTTAGCGGTCAAGTGCCTT
>NW_006922179.1:977426-978609 GCF_000298275.1 Orycteropus afer afer
CTGATCAAAACTCTCAGCAAATTAGGAATAGAAGGAACATTCCTGAACATAATAAAGGGCATATATGCAAAAACAACAGCCAACGTTACACTCAGTGGAGAGAGACTGAAACCATTCCTCTTGCAAACAGAAACCAGACAAGGACAGCCTCTATCACCACTTCTATTCAACACTGTACTGGAAGTCCTAGCGAGGGCCATAATGGAAGAAAGGGAAACCAAAGACATCCGAATTGGTAAAGAAGAAGTTAAACTATCCCTATTTGCTGATGATATGATCCTATACATAGAAAACCCGAGACTTCATAAAAAATCTTCTGGAACTAATTGAGAGATTTAGCATCGTGACAGGATACAAGATCAACATTCCAAAATTAGTTGGATTCCTCTACGCTAGCAAAGAGATTGCTGAAAAAGAAATAAGGAAAACAATACGATATACAGTGTTGTTGTTGTTGTTATGTGCCATTGAATCAGCTCTGAGTAATGGCTACCAAAAAAATAAAATACTTGGAATAAATCTTACCAGGAACACAAAAGACCTCAACAAAGAAAACTATAGAAAATTACTTCAAGAAACCATTAAAGATCTACGTAAATGGAAGAACATCACATGCTCATGGACAGGAAGATTGAACACTGTGAAAATGTCAAATTTACCCAAAGCAATCTATACATTCAATGCCATCCCAATCCAGATCCCATCAACATTCTTTAGGGATATGGAAAAACTAATTGCTAACTTTATATGGAAAGGAAAGAGACCTCGGATAAGCAAAGCACTATTGAAGAGGAAGAACAAAGTAGGAGGTCTCACATTGCCAAATCTCAAAACCTACTATACAGCCACAGTAATCAAAACTGCCTGGTATTGGTATAATGACAGACACACTGACCAATGATATAGAATTGAGAACTCAGAAATAGATCCATTGACCTATGGTCAGCTGATCTTTGACATAGGGCCAAAATCCATTAAATGGGGAAGAGAATGTTTGTTTAATAAAGGGTGCTGACAAAACTGGATATCTATTTGCAGAAAAATGAAACAAGAGCTGCACCTCACACTATACACAAAAACTAACTCCAGGTAGATCAAAAACTCAAATGTGAAACCTAAAACTATTGAGTTCCTCAAGGAAAAACTAGGGGCAACTTTAGGGGTGCTAATATATGGCATAAAT
>NW_006922179.1:979479-980401 GCF_000298275.1 Orycteropus afer afer
TGGATGAACTTGGAGGACATTATGCTGAGTGAAATAAGTCAATCACAAAAGGACAAATATTGTATCAGTTCATTATTGTAAAAGTCAAGGAAAGATCTATCTATGGAAGCAAATTTTCTTTGTTGGTTTCCAGGGATGGAGGGGAGGTTAGGGAACACTGTTAGATAGGTAGAGATAAGTATTGATTTGGGTGAAGAGAAGGGCAATGTACCAAATGTGAGTGATCAGCATGGTGGCATTGAGTAATAGGAAGACAGAGAGAGGTACATGGAATGTACAGACAAAAAGATATAACCTTTTGCACATTCAGTACTGTGTTGTCAGTGAAGGCAAACATGGGTATACAGGTGGCTAGATGGGGGGACAGGCTGAAATATTAGGTATGTCTCCGAAGCAAGAAGTGTACCCAAGACCATGTATAGCGTTGGCAGGTAATGTTCCAATAAGTGTATTTGTATGATCTGAATTCCCAGGTTTATAGTAGAGCTGACAAGGGAGAAAGTTGTAGCCACTTCTTGGACACAGCCAGCTACCCAAAGGGAGCAAGCAGTTGGACCTGTGGGCTTAGGACCATAGTCGCAGGGGCCATCAAGCTCAACTGGCATAACATACTGCACAAAACATTGTTCCACCTCCTACTTTGGTGAGTAGCGACTGGGACCTTAAAAGTTTGCAAGCAGCCATCTAGATGCAATTATGGGTCTCTCCTCATCCAGAGAAGAGAAGAATAAAGAAAACCAAAGATTCATGGAAAGAATTCGTCCTAGTGACTGGGACACCATGCGATCCACAGCTTATATGACTACAAGACCAGAAAAACTAGATGGGCCCAGCTACCACTGTCAACCACTCGGAGGGTGATCTATGTAGGAGATCCTGGATAGAGAGGGAGAACAATGTGGAAGAAAACTCAAAGTCATTT
>NW_006922179.1:980926-988793 GCF_000298275.1 Orycteropus afer afer
TGCAGCTAAGTATATAAACCAAAGTATATAAACCAAAAGCCAAACTCACTGCTGTCACGTGGGATCCAACTCATTACCACCCCTCCTTGGGTTTCCAAGGGGTTATCACTATGGAAGTAGATTGCACAATCTTCCTTCTGAGGAGTAGCTCGTGGGTTTGAACCTCCAGCATTCTGGTTAGCAGTCAAATGCTTTACACACTATGCCAAGCATATATGAATTACAGTCTTACTCTTTCCTCATTTGGGGTATCAAAACTTACACAAATGAGAAATGAGACTCAATCTTCTTATCTATAAAATAAAGATAGAATTAACCAACTCAAAGACATTTTCTGAGGATTAGAAATGTTTTTCAGCAATTGGCATATAGTATGTACATGATTCTGATTGAACACTCCTAGTAATCCTGTGTGTAAGCATACTATATGTAACACTCATATATGTGTTCTAGCAGTAACATATATAAAGAGAGTAGGAGAATACACACTAAGAAATGAAAGAAATCTAAATAAGTGTGAAATACTCATCCCTTGATGTCTTATGGGAACAGAACTGATTAGCAGGACATGTTGTTGTTAGGTGTTGTTGAGTCGGCTATGACTCATAGCAACATTATGTACAACAGAACAAAATACTGTTATTCTCGTAGTCCTTGCTATACCTAAGCCTGTCATTGCAGCTACTGTGTCAATTCATCTTGGTGAAGACCTCACCCTTTTTTTTTGCTGACCCTCCACTTCACCAAGCATGATATCCTCCAGAGAATCATCCCTGCTGACAACATGACCAAAGTAGGTAGATAAGACAAAGTCTGGCTGTTCTCACTTCCAAGGAGCATTGTGGCTGCACTTCTTCCAGGACAGAGATGTTCATTCTTTTGCCAGTCTGTGGTATTCTCAGTGTTCTTCACCAACACCACAACTCAAAAAACATCAACTCTTCTTTGGTTTTCCTTATTCATTGTCCAGATTTTACATGCATATGAGGTGATTGCAAATACCATGGCTTGGGGTAGGTGCACATTAGCCTTCAAAGAGACAGCTTTCCTTTTCAGCACTTTAAAGAAGTCTTTTCCAGGAGATTTGCTCAGTGAAATGTATGTTGTCTGATTTCTTGAATGCTGCTTCCATGGGTGTTGATTGTGAAATCAAGTAATGTGAAATCCCTGACAACTTCAATCTTTTCTCCATTTATCGTGATGTTACTTATTGGTCCAGTTGTGAGGATTTTTGTTTTCCTTATGTTGAGGTATAATGCATACTGAAGACTGTAGTCTTTGATCTTCCTCAGTAAATGCTTCAAGTTATCTTCACTTTTAGCAAGCAGGGTTGTGTTGTTTGCATATTGCAGGTTGTTGTTAATAAGTCTTCCTCCAAGCCTGAAGTTGCTTCCTTCTGCATATAACTCAGCTTCTCAGATATTTACTCAGCATACAGATTGAATAAGTATGGTGAAAAGATACAACCCTGACACAATCCCTTCCTGATTTTAAACCACACAGTTTATGTGAACTGGTGTGTGGAAAGTTGTTCTGTTCAAGTGACAGCCTCCTGGTCTATGTACAGGTTCCTCATGAGCACAATTAAGTGTTCTGGAATTTCCATTTTTCTCAATGTCATCCTATATATATATATATATATGATCCACACAGTTGAATGATTTTGCATAGTCAATAAAACACAAGCAAACAACCAAGATCTGTCTGACATCAGCAATGATATCCCTCATTCCACATCCTCTTTTGAATCCAGCTTGCATTTCTGTAGCAGGGTTTAGTAGACAATATAAAGATTCATAATAACTGGGTAATTATTTGGATATAGATATAAAGAAAATTAAAATAAAAAATAACCAATATCCAACAATGTACAATTTGTAGTGCTGGGAATCCAATCAAAGATCAGCAAGAATATAAGACCAAAAACCAAACTGACTGCCATTGAATCTATTCCAACTCATAGTGACTCATGTTGTTGTTGTTTACCGTCGAGTCGGACCCAACTCATAGCGACCCCTCCTTGGGTTTCCGAAGCAGTATCACTACGGAAGTAGATTGCCCCATCTTCCTTCCGAGGAGTGGCTGGTGGATTTGAACTGCCAGCCTTCTGGTTAGCAGTCAAGTGCCGTAGCCACTATGCTAGTTAGCTCTAAGTCTTTACAGAAACAGAGTGCTTCATCTTTTTTCCACAGATCAGCTGATGGGTTCAAACTGCCAATCTTTTGGTTAACAGCCAAATGCCTTAACCACTATTAGTTCCTTGATAGGAATATAAAGAAGTAGAAAAATAGAACATAATAAGAAAAATAATCAATTGAACACTATGAAGAATTGGTACAGATGTTAGAATTGGCAAGACTTGGAACCCATTTAGATAAAACAATAAAAATAACTTGTATTTCTACATAAATCAACAGACAATTAGGAACAAAATAAAGAAGTAATATTATTTTGAGTACTGCTATTATTTAAAATACATAGGAATATATATAAATAAAAGACTACTGCATAGAAAGCTACAAACTACTAAAAGTAGGAATACCTAAATGAATAGAAGAATACATCATACACCATGCACATGTTTTATAAAGTATAATAGTATAATAATGCAAATTATTACCAAATTGATCTAATGATTCAATTCATTTTCAATCAAAAGTCCATTTGGAAGTGAAATTTTAAATTTTAAAATTAGTAGGAGAATAAAAATGACATGATTAGTTAACTCAATTGTAATGAACATTAACAAAGTGAGAGAACTTACTTAATCATATATCAAGACTTTAAAGTATAATTATTAAAAGATTATATTGATGCAAGATAGCATATAGAGCATTGGAAGATAACAGAAAGATGAAAAACAGTAAAAGAATTATAAAAATTTAATTCATAGCAAAACTAGCAATGCCCTCTAATAGGAATAGAATAATCTTTTCAATGATGCAGGGACAATTAGATATCTACAAGCATAATTCTGACCCCTACCTCACACAATGTACAGAAATATAATTTTAGTTGGATTTTATATCTATACATGGGCATCATAACAATAAAACTTCTTTATTATAACATGTATCATCATGATCTGGAATAAGGAAGTATTTCCCAAATAGGATACTTTTCATAAAGAAAAAAAAAGAAAGAAAACTTGATAAATTGGAGTACATTCAAATTAAGAATTTTAATTATTTCAAAAGACTGAAAAGGCAAGTCACAAAGTATGAGAGGATATTTTCACATATATAATTAGTATGAGGCTCATATTTAGGATATATAAAGTGTCAATTTCATGTTAGTAGTAAAAACACCAAAGTGTAGGAATATGTAAAAGATTTAAACTGGCCCTTCACAAAAGAGGATATATAAATAAATGACTGTTCTGGTTACCTAATGCTGCTCTGACAAGCATATACCACAAATGGGATGGCTTTAACAAACAGGAGTTTATTCTTACAATTTGGAGGTTTTAAGTCTGAGTTCAAAGTGACAGGATCTAGGGGCTGGGTGAAAGCCCCTCAGCCTTGGTCTTCAGCTCTGCTTCCTGCTCCTGGTCCACTGGAATTAGAGGCTTTTCTTCACTCGGGCAGCTACTGGATGCTGAGACTAACAAACCTAAGATCGACAAAATGGCACAGTCCTGATTTTACCAAACCACATGGCAAGCCATTAATTCAAGTCCATTAAAAGTCCCAAGATTGGCAGAGCATGGCAGGCTGCTGAACAATGACTCAGCTACATGCAGGGTTCAAGCATGCCATAAGCTAGAGACCATTCCCCAAGGCTTCTGCTTATATACAGGAAGCAGACCACATCCCTAAGGCAGTTATTCAGCTGCTCACAGTAGATTCCGTCACGGACCTGATTACCAGTCTCATCATGGGGAATACTATATCCAACTGCCCAGCCACTCAACCAGGCTAAGTCAAGTTGACACACAAACTGAACTACCACAGTGACCAATCAATATATGAAAATTATTGTACCTCATTAGTCATCAGAGAAATACATATTGAAACCACAATGAGATATACCAACCTGAAAAATGGCTAATTAGGAGGAAGACAATCAAAAGAGTGGGTAAAAATGTGTCATACACAGTATTGGCAATATGAAATGATACAATAACTCTAGAAGATCTTTTGAAATTATCAATTGCAGTTGAATCTTTTGTTGTTGTTGTTATGTGCCGTCAAGTCAGACCCGATTCATAGCGACCCCTCCTTGGGTTTCTGAGGCAGTATCACTACAGAAGTAGGATTGCCCAACCTTCCTTCTGAGGAGTAGCTGGTGGGTTTGAACTGCCAGCCTTCTGATTAGCAGTCAAGTGCCTTAGGCACTACATTATCAGAGCTCCCATTGAACCTCTTAAACCCTGCAATTCTTATCCTAGTTATGCATGCAGCAGAAATGTGTGGAAATATTTACCAAGAAACATGTACAAGAATATTCATAGCAATGAAATTGGTAATAGAAACTGGAAGCAACCAAATGTAACTCAACAGTAGAATAGATGAATTATCGTATATTCACACAATAGAATATTATAAAGCAATGAAAGGACTAGAATACTGCTCTATGCAACTATATGGCTGAAATTCACAAACAAAATATTGAGTAAAATAAGTTAGGCAGATAAAAAGCACATGCATGCTATATAATTCCAATTATATAAAACATAAAACAAATAAATGTAAACTACAGCGTTAAACATATAAGAAAAGATTAGTTACCTTTGAAGATGACCTACTTATTGGGGATTAATAGGCAAGAGAGGAATTTCTGAGATGCTGAAGTTATTGATTTATTTTACATGAGTAGTGCTTATAGAAGTATTCAATTTTGATAATATATTAATTTTTATATTTATGTGAACTTTTGTGTAAATATATCATAAAAATTGAAAGTTAACAAAAATATGAAAAAGCAATATATGCGTATATATCTTTGCAACTATCTCTTTAGCAGTATATTTCTTCCCTCCTGTTATGTAAAAACTGAGAAACAACCTCTTGAGAAATTTTATTAAAGAGTGTATGGTACTGTTGAAGAATATTAAGTATCCCATGGACTTCCAGAAGAACAAATAAACCCATTTTAGAAGCCATACAACCAGAATGTTCCTTGGAAGCAAGAATGGTGAGACTTCAGCTTGCTTACTTTGGACATGTTATCAGGAAAGACCAATTGCTAACGAAAGGCATCATGGTCAGTAAAATAGAGGATCAACAAGGGTTACGAAAATCCTCAATGAGAGGAACTGACACAATAGCCAAAACAACAGACTCAAAAGTAGCAACAATCATGAAGATGGCACAGGACTAAGAAATATTTTGTTCTGTTGTCCATAAGATTGCCATGAGTCAGAGCCCACTCAATAGCACCTAACAACCACAACAACGAAAACAACATAATGGTTAACTATGTACAAAGATAAGTGAAAGGCACTTTCAAGTAGATAGGGACTATGGCACATACCTCATAAATAATCTTTGTGAACAAAATAAAGTAATTACTCCATGATGTGATACAGTCAAAAGATGTTTCAAAACAAAAATTATCTAAATGAAAATTTCTGAGTGGCATGAAATGATTACAGAATTGAATACTTAATAATAAAAAATATTATACTAAATTATGGACCGAAAAAAAAAAATCCCAGAAACTAAAATTTTGAGTAAATTCCTAGAATTTTAAATATAACGATGAAAAGTAAGATTTTTCCTATGAGGACACATTTAAATAAGGTAAAATTAACTCTTCAATAACAAAGGAATGTCTTCTACCTCTTGTTAAGACTTAGTAAAATAGGTTAGATTTATCCTTCTATTTGAAAGAACAAAAATATCCAGACAAAATACGTGAAATAATGACTTTTAAGACATTGAACATGAGGTAATTGATGATGGTGATTCTTAAGAGACGAGAGACAAATAGTATAAACACCACAATTAACTCTACTTACTGCCCAGATAAATTTTCCAGATTGTGGTGCTGAGAGAGGGAATCCAATCAGAACCAGTGAACTCCTTGAGATGAGGAGATGGCATTGAGCATCCAGTGACATTGATACCAATAGAGTGAATGGGACAACGGTGAACAAAGGAAGAACTCTGGAAATCTACAGAAGGATACCGTTTCCAAGTAGCATAACTGCATCCTGAAACAACACTCAAGAAAGTTTATAGAAGCGTGAATATTCTGGCACCCAATACTGCTTGGCATCCTATTAAACTCACTGCCAGTGAGTTGCATCCGACACATAGTGACCCATCCTTGGGTTTCTGAGGCAGTATCACCAGGGAAGTAGATTGCTCAACTTTCCTTCTGAGGAGTGGTTAGCAGTCAAATGCCTCAGGCACTATGCCACCAGAGCTCCTGGCATCCTATTAAAGATGCATGCAAAAAAGTGGAAACATGACTGGTAATGAGAATGATCAATCAATCAAAACTGCCCCAGAACTGACACAGATATTCAAATTAGCTAACAATTACATTAGAAGAGTTATTATAACTGTATCCCAAATGTTCAAAAAGTAATATAGAGACATAAATATATAAAAAGATTTTAATCATGAACTTGTAGAGATGAAAACTACAATGTCCAAGATGAAAATAATACTGGGAAAAATTAACTGCTGATTATACATTGCTGAAAAAATGATGAGTGAACTTGAAAATATAGCAATAGAAGCTATTTAAAGTAGTTTTCGTTTATTTTTATGAAAAAAAAAAAAAACTATTAAGAAGAAAAAAAAAACAAATCAGTGAGCTCTAGGACAGCACCAAGCAGACTAATAGTGCATTTTTCACATACAACACACTCATGCAAAAATTATGCACATGGATATAATGTGCATAGTGCTTATAGGATACTTAACATACAGTGGGATATACAGTTTACGAAATCTCTATAACACGTGTTAGTTATGTAAAAATATGGTATATGTGTAGAGTCCTTGAAGAAGAAGAGATGGAAGGATGGCAGAAAAAAAATTGCTGAAAGCTTTCCAAACTTTATAAAAATTATATACCCATGTGTCCATGAAGCTCCATGAACGTGAAACATAAGAACCATTAAAAAAACTACATCAAGACACATCATCATCAAATTGACCAAGACGAATGATAAAACAGAAAATCTTAAAAGCAGCCAAAGGCAAAATAAATGTTACATACACAAGAACATTTATTTTTGAATCAATGGAAGCAAGAATACATTGAAGAAAATATTTAAACTATTTAAAAAATAAAACTATCATGCTAGAAATTTGTGTGTTTGTAATATATTGTGTATATATATCCGGAGCTCTGATGGCATAGTGCCTAAGTCATGTGACTGCTGACCAGAAGGTTGGCAGTTCAAACCCACCAGCCACTCCACAGAAGGAAGGTTGGGCGATCTACTTCTGTAGTTACACAGCTTCGGAAACCCAAGGAGGGGTCACTATGAGTCGGATCTGACTCTTCGGTAGTGAGGTTGGTTGGTTGGTTGGTATATATATCACAAAATACCATTTTACCATCTACAGTTCACTAATTCTTTTATATTCAGAATATTTTGCAACCATTATCACTATCAAATTCAAGAACTTTTCTCATCACTACCTGCCCCTAAAAATACTCTCATACTTCCCAAATTCTCCCTCCTACTCTCTCATGCCAGTAACTAATCTACTTTCTCTCTCTGTAGATTTGCTTGTTCTGAAAAGTTCTTATAGATCAAGTAGTACAATATGTGGTATTTTGTGAATGGCTTCATTCATTGAATATAACATTTAAAAAATTAATATGTGTTGTTGTTGTTGTTGTTGTTGTTGTTATGTGCCGTCGAGTCGGCCCCGACTCATAGCGACCCCTCCTTGGGTTT
>NW_006922179.1:989333-1001256 GCF_000298275.1 Orycteropus afer afer
GGTGTGACATTGAATTTCATTGTATTTAGATTTACATTTCCCAAATAACTAATGATGTAAAGCATCTTTTCATGTGCTTATTTGTATATCTTTCTTGCATAACTATCTGATCAAATTCTTTAGGCCTTTTTATGATTATGTTGTTTACCTTTTTTGTTGAACTGTAAGAATTCTTTATATGTTCTGGATACTAGATCTTATTAGGTGATTTGCAAACATTTTTCCCATTATGTAGTTCGTCACTTCATTTTCTTAATATTGTCCTTTGATGTACAAAATATTTTTATTTAAATGAAGTTCAGTTTATCTATTTTTTTTCTTCTGTTCCTTGTGTTTCTACATAGAGAAAATAGCTTTAAGAATGAAGGTGAAATGGAGATATATTCAGACACACAAAAGTTGAAAAAAATTATCTCCTGCAAATGTGTACTCTAAAAAATGTTCAAGAAAGTCCTTTAGACAGAAAGAAAATGACATCAAGTGAAAATATAGATCTACTAAAAAGAATGAAGAACACTAGAAATCATCCCTATATGGGTAAGTATATAATATTTTTTCTTATACTTTAAATAATGATAACAATGTTTTGTGTAGATCATAACATGAAAAAGTAAAATATATGGCAGTAACAGCGTAAAGGCAAGTAGGGGAAAAATGAAAGTGTAATGTTTATATGAAAAGTGGTATAATTCTTAAAGGCCAACTGTGGTAAGTTAGAGATGTATACCATAAATCCTAAAGTAACCATGAAAATAACAAAATGGATTATAGTGACAAAGCAAAGAATGAAAATAAAGTAGAAACATAAACATATACAATTAATCCCAAAGAAGACAAGGAAAATAAAGAAAAATGGGAACAAATAAAAAAAAAACCCTAACACGAAGATGATATACTTATATCCAGGTATATCAATAATCACATTAAAACCAAATGGTCTACACTCTATTACTTGTTTATACTTGCTGAGTTGGTTACAACTCATAGCGACACTGTGTACAGCAGAACAAAACTCTGGCAGGTCCTGTGTCATCCTCACAATCCTTGTTATGCTTGAGACCATTGTTGCAGCTACTGTGTCAGTCCATCATGTTGAGAGGCTCTGTAAACTTTCATCCAAGTCATAATAAAAAATAAAATGAAAAAACACAAGAAAATCTCTTTCAGGTAATCTTTGCCTTCCACTAAGATCCATCTGATAATAGCAATGATATCCCTCATTCCACGGCTTCTTTTGAATCCAGCTTAAATTTCTGGCAGTTCCTTGTCAATATACTGTTGCAATTCTTTTTTAATTATCTTCAGCAAAATTTCACACAATGGATGTGTGTGACATCCATTTTGGTCTTTTCTTCCTTTCCTGTCTTTTAAATGACCTTGCTTTCTTCACATATGATATTCTTGACGTCATCTTTCAACTCATCTAGTCTTTGGTCATTGCTATGCAATGGGTTGGTTACAACTCATAGTGACACTGTGTACAGCAGAACAAAACTCTGGCAGTAATTCAACCATGAAGGAACTATTTCAAGTGCTGAGGAGCAAGGATATCTCCTTGAGGACTAAGGTGTGCCTGACACAAGCCATGATATTTCCAATTGCCTCGTATACATGTGAGAGCTGGACAATGAATAAGAAAGACCGAAGAAGAGTTGATGCTTTTGAGTTGTGGTGCTGGCGAAGAAACCTGAAAGTACCATGGACTGCTAAAAGAACTAACAGATCTGTCCTGGAGGAAGTTCACCTGAAATGCTCCTTGGAAGCGAGAATGGCCAGACTTCATCTCACCTATTTTGGTCATGTTGTCAGAAGGGACCATTCCCTGGAGAAGGATGTCATGCTTGGTAAGGTGGGGAGTTGGCAAAAGAGGAGGAGGCCTTCAACATGATGGATTGACACAGTGGCTGTGATGATGGGCTCAAGTATAGCAGGGATCATGGAACTGGCGTGGGATCAGGCAGTGTTTTGTTCTGCTGTGCATGGGGTCGCTATGAGTTGGAAACGACTATATGACACCTAACAACAACATGCAGTGTGTTAAATCTTTTCTTCAAATGGTCTCTAAATTCAGGTGGGATATAATCAAGGTCATATTTTGGTTCTCATTGACTCATTTTAATTTTTTTCAGCTTTACTTTGAACTTGGATATGAGAAATTAATGGTCTGTTCCAGTCAGCTCCTGGCCTTTTCTGATGGATAATACTGAGCTTCTCCAAAAGTGATCTGATGAGGACTGATGCAACCCTCAGGACATGGTCTTTGGACCCCTTCAAGGTAGGTACTGAACTTAACCCCATGACTCCACTGGCAAATGATGGACAGACCTATAAAATGAATAATCATATCAGGAGAGTATATACTCATTACATCAAGCATATGCAATCAAGAGGACAGTGTTTGTCCCAGGATAGAGCTAGGAAGGTGAGAAGGGGTGAGAAGGAAGAAAGAAGGGAAGGGGTGAGTATAGGGAGGAAGTGGTAAGAATGTGGTTACAGGGTGGGGATTGCAGTAAATATCCCAAAACAGCATTTGTATGAGTTGTTGAAAGGAAAATGAATTTGCTTTGTAAACTTTCACCCAAATCACAATTCAAAAAAATAAATAAATAAAATAAAAGATGTAGACTTCACATAATCACAATGCACCCACTCCTCACTTATTGACATGGTTAGGTTCCAAAGACCAGTTCATTATGTGAAAGTTGGTGTTGTGTGAAAATGGAGGATGACCAAATCAGATCACAGAATGAAGGATGACCACATCATTACATAACTGCTAAATTACATCATTAAGTGACTGCTAAATTACATTAAATTACCACTGAAAATCATGGCCCAATAAAGTCGACAAAAAAAAAAGTCTAAACCCCAAGGATCGTCACATTGGATAAAGAAGCAAGACTCAAATATGATTAGTATACAAGAAATAGACTCTAAATATAAAGACACATACAATTTAAAAGCATAAGAATATAAAAAGATACACTGTGTCACTAGGTGTCACATACAGTTTGCATTTGACTACTAATAGAAAAGTTGGTGATTTGAACCAATGGGATGGCACTGCAGAAGAAAGACCTGTCAATCTACTTCCATAAAGATTAAACCAAAAACCAAACCCACTGCTTCTGAGTTCGTTCCAACTCCTAGTGACCCTATAGGACAGAGGAGAACTGCCCCATAGAGTTTCCAGGGCTGTAAATCTTTGTGCAAAAGCAGACTGTCACGTATTTCTCCCATGGGAACAGCTTGTGTGTTCAAACTGCAAACCTTCTGGTTAGGAACCAAGCTCTTTAACCACTGTGCCACCAGAAAACCCTATGGAGTTCAATTCTACTCTGTAACACTCATGAGGTCAACATGACTTGGAATCAACTCAACTGCAACAAGTTTGTTTAGATTTACTATATTGATGCTACTTGAAGGAAAGTGGCTGATTAATATATAAAAAAGTAGACTTTAGAGCAAATAATATTGCCTGGCATAAAACAAAAATCATATAATAATGATAAAGATGTAATTTATTGGAAGTACATAAAAGTCTCAAATCCAATGCATAAAGGATAGCCTTTTCAACAAGTAAGGCTGAATTGGAATTGCATAAGCAAAATGTTAAATTTAGACATTTACTTTATACCATATACAAAAACTAACTCAAAAAATGAATCAAATATATCCATGTAAAATTTTAAACTAGAAACTTCAAGAAGAATATGGAGAAGAAAAATTTTTAAACTTTGTCTTACTCATGGTCCTCTAGAAGAACAGAACCAATGATACACACACACACACGCACACAGAGAAATAGTGTGGGGAAAAAAATAACAATAGAGGAGAGATGCCACAAATGTTTGGAGAAGACTTAAGTACTGAGGAATTCACACTACTTAAATATAGAAAATCCTCACAACTGGACCAATAAATGATAAATGGAGAAAATATTGAAGTTGTCAAAGAGTTCATATTACTTGGTTCCACAATTAACACCAATGGAAGCAGCAGTCAAGAAATCAGATGACATATTGCACTGAGCAAATCTGCTGCAAAAAACCTCTTTACAGTGGTGAAGAGCAAAGATATCTCTTTGAAGAGTAAGGTGTGCCTGACCCAAGCCATGGTATTTTCAGTCACCAAATATGCATGTAAAAGCTGGACAATGAATAAAGAAGACAAAAGAAGAGTTGTTGCTTTTGAGTTGTGGTGTTGGCAAAGAATACGGAAAGTACCATGGACTGCCAGAAGAACTAACAAATCTGTGCTGGAAGAAATAAAGCCAGAGTGCTCCTTGGAAGCAAGAATGGCCAGACTTTGTCTCACCTGCTTTGGTCATGTTGTCAGAAGGAACCATTCCCTGGAGGTTATCATGCTTGGTAAAGTGGAGGGTCAATGAAAAAGGGGAAGGTCCTCAATGAGATGGAGTAACACAGTGGATGCAATGATGGGTTCAGGTATAGCAAGGATTCTGAGGTTGATGCTGGACCAGGCAGTGTTTCATTCTGTTTACATAGGGTCGCTATGAGTCAGAGCTGACTAGATGGCACCTAACAACAACAAATATAGGATTGATTTACAACCAACATTGCAAACAGGTAGATTCACAGAGAAACTTTCTCATCCCTTATAATTCTATGACTACTTTCCCTCCATTTCCAAAGCAAGCTTATATTATGAACCAGAGAGATTCCACAATCAGAGACACCAAACATACTGGAGAACAGGAGAGAAACTGTACAAAAACAGGGACAGAGTCAAATCTACATAAGCAACACTGTTCTTTCAGATTTTAGGAACAATGACAACCAATCATAAGCATCCTTCCCTCTTAACCTGATGATTGTTGCATATTTCTTTGGAAAAACTGAATAATACCAGAAATGAAGGTTAGTAGAAACTCATATTGAAAGAGTATCTATTAATGAAATGAGTGAGGCCAGATTGCATGTGAGAGACAACTAATACTAGTTGGTAAGAACACATTGTTAAATTTTCAGGAATTTTGCAAGTCATTTGACCTCAAGGTGATGAGTTGAAATCAGCAATGATAAGAGTATTTATGCCATGGAATAGACCAACCACAACAGATCAGGGCTTTATCTCCCCTGCAGAATCTGTGTTATACATTTATCAGTTGTTTTAAATGGTGAGCTGCATCAGACTTCCTCCAACTTCACGATGGGGAAGACAGGGAATCAAGAACATCAATCCAAGGCTAATTCTTATGAGAGAGAGGTCAGAAGTAAATCCACCCTCCAACCTTTTCACCAATTCTGAAACCAGCTGCCCCTCCCACAATACTCAATTGCTCTTCTGGGTTTGATTATTTCTTGCAGTGGTCACACAGAACTCACAGATTATGGGGTTTATTAGGTGTAATTATTGTTAAGTGCCATTGAGTCATCTCCTACTCACAGTGGCCCCATGTACAATAAAATTAAATACTGTCCGGTACTGCACCACCCTCAAAATCTTTGCTATACTTGAGCCCATATTTGTACACAGTATGTAAGTCCATTTCGTTGAGGGTCCTCCCCTTTTACACTGACTCTCTACTTTGCCAAGAATGAGATCCTTCTCCAGGGAATGATCCCTTCTGACAACATGACCAAAGTTGGTAAGACAAAGTCTGGCATTCTCACTTCTCAGGAGCATTCCGGCTGTACTTTCAAGGCAGATATGTTTGTTCTTCTGGCAGTCCATGGTATTTTCAGCATTCTTCACCAACACTATGGTTCAAAGATATTAACTCTTCTTTGGTCTTCCTGATACATTGTCCAGCTTTCACAAGCATATGAGGCACTTGAAAATACCATGGCTTGAGTTAGGCACACCTTAGTGTTGAAAGTGATATCTTTGCTTCTTAACACTTTAAAGACATCTTTTGCAGCAGATTTGCCCAGTGCAATATGATATCTGATTTCTTGCCTGCTGCTTCCATGGCTATTGTTAGGGAAGTAGCAGGTTACAATTCAGGATAAAGAATGACTCAGGATATGGTTCTTCTGTCAGGACAGCTACTTCTTGACCATGCCTGCAGGCAGCCCTCTCTCTTGGCCCTCAGCCCTTGACCCTCAGACCCTCAGCTCTAGGCCCTCAACTCTTGACCTTCAGGCTGGTCTCTACCTTTCTTGAACAAGTGTTACAATTCTTTCTTTAGCTCCACTCATGAGTTCCCAGAAGCATGTCACTCTACCAGAAAGCCTTTTGCCCAAAAGTGCTCAGTTCTCTCATTTTGTGGGTTGGCAAGCCTAGCTCTACTAACAATTTCTTATAGGTAGTCCACTCTGCCAGCAAGCTTCCTGATCAAAGGCATTCAGCTCTCTTGCTTCATGGGTTGGCATGCCCACTGTCGTCACTTCACTCCATGTGCTAGGAAGCCCACCACCATCTTGTAACAGTCTTCTGGTTCTCCTGCTGCCATTTCTCTGCCACATTTGCTGCCATCTCTCATTGTCTCATACTTTCTCCAGTGTTGAGCTCTCTGTCTCCTGGGACTAGAAGATTCTCAGCATAAGGATCTTGGATCCAAAATATGCACTCTGCTCCTGGTTCTTCCTGATGGTAGTGAAGTCCCCTTCTTTGCTTCTGGTATTGGCTCCCTTTAAGCCTAATGGTGTGGCAAAAAACTGTCCAATCCCCTCATCAGGATTCCATATATCTTACCTGGTTCCACCCCTGCAAGTGTTCTATAAAATTTATTTGCATTTTAACAAGCCATCCCATCCCCTAGGTGGACCACAAACACCTTATTTGCGTAGTCCCACCAATCAGTTTTGTGAGAATAATCAGACCATAACCCCTAGAAGATCTATATTAAGTAATTCAATGGACCACTTCAGCACATGACTGACTGACTTTCTACCTGGTTTCCTTACTGTGAGACTAATCATCACATAGATTTTAGTGCCTTACTCTCAAATTGAATGAGTATCAAGAATTCTCAGCAATCTGAGGAAAATCTTCAAGAGAAAAGAAAAAAAAAAAATCAACTAATAAACAACAACAATAAAGAAACCCAAAGGAAATTGAGATGAGTGTTTGTGGGGGGGAAACAACTTCTAGTAATGTATTTCTAAATTCTTCAAAAAGGGCAATCGAGATGTATCTAGAAAGAAGTAACCAAACCAAAACCAAACTCACTGCTGTCAAGTTGGATTCGACTCAGTGAACCTCCTTGGGTTTCTGAGGCAGTATCACTATGGAAGCAGATTGTGCAGTGTTCCTTCTGAGCAGTGGCTGATGGGTTTGAACTATCAACAGTAACAGTGGAGGAAAAAACTCAGAAAATAAGAAAATAAAGAAAAATCAATTTAAGGAATGTTAGATATAATTGAAGAAATATCAAGGAAGTACACCAAAATGATAGAGGTAATTAGATCACTCCTGAGTTATGTTAGTTCTGACTTATAGGAAGAAAGAACAGAATAAATGTATGACTAACAAATATTAAAGAGAGAACGCAAGACATTTCCCAGCAGTCTAGAATATGACTTTTCATTGAAAGGCTTTGCCAAATGTTTAGAATAATAATTTATATACATATACACCAAGATCTAGTTCCATAACCTTTCAGTACAATGGAAATAAAATAAAACATTTTGTGGTAGTTAAGCTTGTGTGTCAACTTGGCTAGGCTTGGTTGAGTGGTTGGGCAGCTGGAAGTAGTTATTCCTCATGGTAAGACTGGTAATTAATTCCATGGTGGAATGTATTGGAGCAGCTGAGTAGCTGCTTTAGGGAAGTGGTCTGCTTCCTGTGTAGAAAAAGCAGCTTTGGGAATGGTGTCTAGCTTATGGCACGTTTGAGCGCTGCATGTATCTGAGTCATTGTTCAGCAGCCAGCCATGCTCTGCCAATCTGGGAACTTTCAATGGACTTGAATTAATGGCCTGCTGTGTGGTTTGGTAGTATCAGGACTGTGCCTTGTTACTTGTTGACCTTGGATTTGAAAGCCTCAGCAGCCAGCAGCTGTCTGAGCGAGGAAAAGCCTCTAGCTCCAGTGGGTTGGGAGCAAGAGGCAGAGCTGAAGTGTAAGGTTGAGTGTTTTCACCTAGCCCCTAGATCATGGCACTTTGAACTTGGACTTAAAGCTTCCAAATTCTAAGAATAAACTCCTGTTTGTTAAAGCTGTCCCATTTGTAGTATATTCTTGTCAGAGCAGCACTGGTAACCGGAACACACTTCAAACTTAGGGAGTGTACAGAATAGATCATACAAAAAACAAGGAAACAACATGGTATTGCACTATTTTACTGCAACATTGATAGTTAAGATAGAGTGAAGTTTTTGTATTACGTGTTTTATATAATTATGTGTTTTATATAATTCTGGACCCAAAAAAAAACTCCTAAATATGAGTAAAAAATAAATATATTTTAGGTAACGTAGTGCCTAAGGCATTTGACTGCTAACTAGAAGGGTGGTAGTTCAAACCCACCAGCCACTCCTTGGAAGGAAGTTTGGACAATCCACTTCTGTAGTGATAACTATCTCAGAAACCCAACGAGGGGTTGCTATGAGTTGGATCCAACTGGATGACACATAAGAACAACAACAAAGTTCTAAAAATTATTTTCCACAACTTCTCAGAAACCTATTACAAGATGGGCTAAAACATGGAAAGTAAACCAAGAATAATGGAAGTACAAAATCCTGATTTTCCATAGGAAAGAAGGCAAGGGAAGTCCCAGAATGAGACCATGAAGACAAAGAAATTAACCTAAAAAAAAAAAAGAAAGAAATTACAGAGAACTCCAACAGAAATGAACTCAAAAATTGATACATCAAGAAATAAAATTATAAATATATTAAAATCATGAGGTAAATACCAGATTAAACAGCTAAAATGATTAGAATAATTCTGTTAGTAATGTTGTTATGTTGTTGTTATTTGCCGTCGAGTCGCCCCCGACTCATAGCGACCCCTCCTTGGGTTTCCGAGGCAGTATCACTACGGAAGTAGGATTGCCCAACCTTCCTTCCGAGGAGTGGCTGGTGGGTTTGAACCGCCAGCCTTCTGGTTAGCAGTCAAGTGCCTTAGGCACTATGCTACCAGAGCTCCTTCTGTTAGTAATAACACCGGTCTGTTAGTAATAACACCGGTGAAACCGATGTTGAGGGAAATTGGGGACAAGAACTGCTATTTCTTATTATGACTGTAGCATTTTTTTTGTTTCTGCTTTTTAAAAAACATTTAAATTACTTTTATCAATAAATTTTATTTTGAGAGCATTTTTTAAATTTACAAAAAAATTTATATATGGCAAAGAATTCTCATATATCCCCTCTACTTTTGCACACAGCTTCTTATATTAATCTATTGTGCCAGTGTGGTTCATTTGTTACACTTGATGAACCAATATTGATTATTTGTTGTTGTTGTTGTTGTTATGTGCTGTTGAGTCGGACCCAACTCATAGTGACCCCTCCTTGGGTTCCCAAGGCAGTATCACTACAGAAATAGATTGCTCCATCTTCCTTCCAAGGAGTGGCTGGTGGGTTTGAACCGCCAGCCTTCTGGTTAGCAGTTAAGTGCCTTAGGCATTATGCTACCAGAGCTCCCTACGTGGTTATTATTGAAGGCTCATAGTTTACATTAATGTTCATTCTGTATTGTACACTTTGCTGGTTTTGACAAATGCATAGTATCATGTATTCACTATTACAGTATTATACAGAGTACTTTCACGAACCCCAAAATGCCCTGTACTTTATCTATTCATCCATCCTTTCTCTTCTCTCTCCCTGGCAACCACAGATCTTTTTTACTGCCTCTATAGTTTTGCCTTTTCCAGAATGTTATGTACTTGGTACCTTAGTATGTAGTCTTTTCAGACTGTCTTCTTTCATTTAGCAGTATACATTCAAGGTTTGTCCTTTTTATAGCTTTATACTTATTTCCTTTTTATCATTGAAAAATTATCCATTGTATAGATGTCCAGAGTTTGCTAAACCATTTAGCTATTGAAGGACATCTTGGTTGCCTCCAATAGTGGACAGTTTACAAATAAAACTTCCATAAATATTTGTGTGCGGGTTTTTGTGTGGATATAAGTATTCAATTCATTTGAATCAATACCTAGAAGTACAATTCCTGGATCCTGTAGTAAGCCTGTGTTTAGCTTTGTATGAAACTGTTTTCTTAAGTGGCTATATTGTTTTACAATCCTGCAAGCAATGAATAACAGTTCTTGTTGTTCCATTTCTTGGCTAGCAATTGGTGTCGTAAGTGTTTCAGATTTTAGTCATATAGTTGTATCTCACTCTTGTTTTCATTTGCAATTCCTTAATAACATAACATTGAGCCTCTCTTCATATACTCATTGCCATCAGCCTATCTTCTTTGATGAGGTATCTGTTCATATCTTTTACTCATTTTTCAATTGTTCTATTCTTATTTTCTTATTATTGACTTTTAAAAGTATATTCTGGGGGTTCCAGTAAAATGGAGGACTAGGCAGAAAAACTGCACAGACCCTCTTCAACAAAGAAAAGGGAAACCAATTAACAAAGACACAGAAGATAATCCTGGACTCCTGAGCCTTGAAGGGAAGGATATAGAAGTGTACTACACCCCAAATAGCAGAAGAATTTCCATGAAAATACCAAAAACTGAGACAGACAGAGCTGTGGTCTGGCAGCGATCCTGAGTGATCCTGACGGCATGGCATAGACAGCTTTGAGAGTGCCGAGTGGTGGTAGGACCTAAGAATTAACCTAAAAATCAGCTCTGCTAGCCAGGGAGCACACAGAGGACTGCTCTGGTGGCTGGGGAATAAACATAGAAGGTGAAGAGAAATGCGGGCTGAACTGTGGACTTTTGCCAGTTCGGAGGGTGCCGCCTTTTTGAATGTTTAAAAGTGGCTTGACTATTTTGGATATTTAAAGAGACAGTGCTCTCACAGATTCCTGGGGCTTAAGAACACTTCTGCTTGCCAGCTATTCCAAGGGCACTCCAGACCTGCAAGACTGACAAGGTGTGACATTCCTCTTGTTACTCTTATACCCTACACCTCCTTGGTGAATGTGGGTTCGGCCATCCCCACTCCCACCCACCTTCTGGGGCCACAGGAACTCCAACCCAGTCTGCATGCTCAGACAGAGAGCCTGGGTGCCCTGCCCTGTCCTCCACTGATTTTTTTCCTCTTTTTTTTACTTTTATTTATTTATTTTTTCTTTTTTGCTTTCCTTTTTGTGGTGATTAGTTTGCTTGTATTTGTCTGTTTTAAAACAACTATTATTATTAATACATTTGTCTTTTTACTATTATTCTTAATCTTCCCTTCCCAGGTCCTGGTTTTCAGCATTTTTTCTTTTCCCTGTTTTTGGTTAAATTTTTTTTTAATTTAATTTTATTATTATTTTTAAAGTTAAGATTTTTTTTCCTCACTTTTTCTCATGATTAACCCCATTTCTTGTTTTTCTTTTTGCACTTTTCCCATTTTTTTCCTTTCATTATTCTTCTTCTCTACGTTTTTCTCTTAGTGCCCTATCCCCAGATATTGCAGGTTTTCTTGTTTATTTCTTCTTCTTTATCCTTTTTTCTTTTTTGGATTATTGTTCCTGTGTCATTACATGGTGTGTTTTTTGTCCCTGTGCTTTTAGTTTTTTGATGGTTATTCGATTATAATTTTTGTCTAACTGAGTGGTAGACCAGAAGAGTCCCCATAAGACACAACTACACCCACACCTCCTGCAACTTCAATTACTGACTGAGAACCATGACTTCCTTCTCCACCAATGGGCCAATGATAAAAAACTACCAAGAAGGGTCAGAATAACATAGACCATATGTTAGGCCACAAAGCTCTTCACAAACAGTCAACAGAGATCTAAATACAATAACGCCATGATGCCTCGGAGACAACAGACCATAACAGTCCACATAAAGAAGCAGGATAAAGTGGTAGAAACAAGGGAGCAGAATA